>NC_051186.1:88057641-88087818 GCF_013339695.2 Rhipicephalus sanguineus
GATGCGAACACAAAAATCCAGCGGAAAGTTTGCGAGTTGTCTGAACACATCGGCGCTCATCTACGGATCGCTCTTCAAAAGTCAAAACAATCAGGTTTGAAGAAGCACAGGGCAGCTGCTTTCTCACTGTGGCATCACCGTAGAATCTCGGTATCCGTAGAATCTCGGAATCCGTAGAATCTCGGCATCCTGTCTCGGTATCCGACTCCGTTTTTTTTCCGATGACTCCCGAATGAATACTGAAGGGCGCGCTCCTGCCGATGCTGGGGGCCCGAACGAGAGAAAGTAACTGCCACTGACTGACAAGGAGTAGCTGCTCGCCAGAAGGGGCCGAAAAGCGTACGCATCTTCCGAGGTGCCGTCGTCTCCCGCCATCTCCGTCCCTCCCCTCGTTTTCAAATGCATTGAAAGCACAGAACCACTGCTGAACCGTCGTGCGTGGAGCAGCCGTCAAGTGACAAGTGTCTTATGACCAGGCACCAGTGCGCTACCCCGCTGCCGGCAGGAAGGACGTAAAATTCCTGAGCAAAACATGGCGTGGCGCTGCTTCTCTGCCCTTGTGAACACCGAGAACATTTATTTAAACTGAACACATCTGGTTGAGTGAAGCATTGAGAGTGCAAACATAACTGATGGCTCAATTGAAGATTCTGAGTCTTGGACAGCACATCGCTGTTGAGCGCACACAAAAAAACTACGACCAGTCCTGTAGCAGACACAAAAAGACGTGGTGAGCTTGAAGTCACGTGAAATGTTTTGATTGTTCGGCGCTAATAAAGCCGTCAGGATAACTTCGGTGCACGTGCGCAAAAGCCGCACCAGTGCAAAGGCCCATTGTGAAGCACAATAGAATTATATTCCTCTCCATTAACTCACCAACGCTATATACAGCTACAATCAATGTAGAGGCAGGGTTTTGGTGTTTTTTTTTGTTTTTACACAGCTGTGATGTATACGCTGGCGGTATGACACAGTTGATGTTACCTTTTGACAAGCGTTGCAAAACTACATTTTATTCAATTTCGCATTTCATTTCTCATATAAGTATTTCCAGCAGCTCGCAAAACTCAGTTGAGAACTTAGTACTTATTTTATTTTACATTGTACAACATCTGTAAAACAAATATTGTCTGATTATTTATCATATATTTTGTGTCACACTGAATGCCAACTTAGTAATCAAGACCCTGTGTGCGCCATTGTTGCCTTTCTTGTAGAATGGAGTTCCAGTTTCGTTTATTGACACACAACGATGGACTGTATTTGCCATCTTTATACAACGGCGCTGCCAATATTGTAAGTTGGCTGGCAACGGTATTGCATTGTTGCCGTCCTTACAGGATCGCTGTGCCAAAATTCTCTGTTGGCTGGGAACGATGGGCCTTTTTAGCCGTCCCTATACGATGGCGCTGCCAATATTGTACGTTGGCTGGCTACGATGGGCCTCTGTTGCTGTCCTTGTGTAATGGTGATACCAGTATTGTATTTTGGCTGGCTACGATGGACCATTCTTGGCATCACCATAGGCTGGCTTTGCCAACATTGGTTTTGTGGTGGCTTGAATGGGCTTTGATTGGGTCATTGTTTGCCAATGTATAAGAAATATTGGCCCAATGTGCTGTGCTGCCTTGGTCAGTTCTCCCTGCTGGCCTGTGCTCACCCGCAGCATGTTCAACAACCGCCAACCACACTTCCGCTTCCCCTCCGCCGAGCGATGGAGTAGGAAATTACGGAGGTCATGCCTAAATACCACCAGCACTGTCCGGCACCTCGAGCAGCGAGTTACGCTCAAGTTGAAGCCAGACCGTCCGAAGAAGCCCCTGCAGCTGTCCCACTTAGTTACGCCGAAGCAGTCGCTAGACCTTAGCCCTTCGAAGCAGATGTGCGGCCTATATACGCCGTCGTCATCCCTAGGGCACGACTGCACCCCACTATGCAGTCATAACAGCAGCCGCCCCGACCGTCACGTCCTGCGACATGGCTGGGACCTGTCTCAGCGAAACGATGGCGCACCTCTTACAACCTCCCCATCTGCTTTGTGTGTGGTTCGACCGGTCACGTCGCACGTTATTGCTATCCCGTGTAGCCTCCTTGAGTCGCTACACGAGTCGCCAGTCCGTCCGCCGCCCGTATTATGACCCACCTCCACCTATGTCACCGGCCTCACGCTTAACTCCGTCTACCCGCAGTTCTCCATCTCCGTGACGCCACTCATCGTCGCCGATGTGGCGACGTCCGTTCGCACTAGACCAGCAAAACTAGTCGTCGCAGTCTACGAGGCAAGTGCTGCGACGCTCTCACACTGCGAAAGCACTCAGCGACTCCCATCGAACAAAATACGAGGGGCGATCAAAAAGTTTTGCAACTTGGCTATAACCAAATATCTCACATTGTTCTCTGACTATATTTTGTTTAGGTCGCCTCTACAGCCGAGCAGGGTCTGGATATCAAGCCGTCCATGTTTGGTCTGCAGCGGCAACGAGGGCTTAACTCTAACCTTCTCAGGAAATAGTGTCATGCCCGCATAATTTTATTTTTTTGCACGCCGCAAACATTCGTCCATGAAAGTATACGGCTGCCACTGCAAGCATGCCATAGCAAAACAACAATCATATGATCAACAACGCAGAACATCGATAGCGTGCACGGTACCACTTCGGAGTGCATATGGACCATTACGTACCTTTAACATGACAGAATGAGACTTACCTCGAGGTATACGTCCTACATGGTGTAATTGCGACTTGGTAATTGCATTTCGCTTTGAGTTGGGCGTCGTTATCGTCGATCGTCTGCTCTTCACCGTAAACGTAATTGACGAGCCTTTCTCCTTTTATCAAGCTGGCTTTTCGGAAGCGCCTGTCCAGCTCGAAGATCTTTTTCAAGCCGCGCTGCAGGGGGTACATTTTTGAGGCCGGCAAGTGCACCGCGAGAGCTCTGCACGTGCACGCAAGCGAGCGGCAGCGCGTTGGAGAGATGGGAAAACGCGCGGTATTTGGCCCCAGTTTCTGTTTTTATGCCAGAGATGGCGCTGCCTGTCAAGAGGAGCAGCTCCACTAAGCTATGCTTGGGGAATCTGTTCATGTCATGACGAGGCAGTGATGTTCATGAAAACCTCTTACCCTCCGATGCCGATTTTGGATTAAAGCTGAGGCGATCACGAGAGCACCCAGATATTGTTGAGCACCCATGAGAGCACCCACAGCACCAGAAGCTAGATAGACAGACAGCTAGATACGTAGATAGAAACGATCAAAGTGCCTTGGGTTCGCTAAGAAATGCTTCGCGTTTAAAATGTGTATATCGAAATTTTGTTCTGCAAGTCTAGCTTATGCTGGAAGCGAGCAGCCAAATTGCCCGACCAAATAAGAACTGAGTTTGAAGAGACTTTGCACGCGCTGGTGACTTTGGAACCCAAGCCCAGTTCACGCGACGTTGTTCACGAGACAAGTTCGCGTGCGTATTTTAGGGGCGAAGCTCCTTATGCCGTGGGTCTGTCCATCCTCTGTTTGTAGGTTTGTTTGTAGTAGCCACCTCTAGTTCGTGAGAAGCGCGCGTTCTGGTATGCAGTAGAAGAAGAAGACGACGTTGACGAGTGAGACTCTCGTGTGTATTCGCCTGTGTGGCATTCTTTCTTCTTTACTGCGCGCGTTCTGGTATGCAGTAGAAGAAGAAGACGTCGACGAGTGACACTCTCGTGCGTGTTCGCCTGTGTGGCGTTCTTTCTTCTTTACTGCGTCTTGTGTTTTCAACGACATCCGAAGACAACATTTCACAAGTAACGCGCCATGAGGCTCCCTCTTGGCACGCTTTCTCTTTAGCTCGGAGTCGCCAGATGGAAGACAAGGGTGCGGAACGGAGGGCACGGAAGGCGGTGGCAGCGCGCGCTCGCAGACAGGATCCTGAGGTGAGAGCCCACGAGGCCGAAGCTGCACGCCGACGCCGCGAAGCAGATTCCGCCGTCCGAGTCCGCGAAACCGAAGCTGCTCGACAAGCTGCACGGCTGCGGCGAGAAGACCCCGCCGTTCGAGCCCGGGAGGCCGAAGCTGCTCGATAAGCTGCGCGGCTGCGGCGAGAAGACCATCCGAGGGACGTGTATAGGCCTGGTATTTTCCAATTTCCAGTTGCCACCTGTACAACAACCGCTGTCCCTTCACTTCACGGACCGTGATAATGAAAGGACAACGCAAGCTAAGCATCATCTAGTTAAGAAAAATAAAAGTTTCAGGTTTGTAATATACACACAGTGTTTCTCACTCTTCATATGATGATTGATGGGGCATTACACAGAACATTCACGGTTTACCGATCATCCTCTCCGGAGCTTCGCCCGATTCATCGTCATTCACCACGTGGATGTACTGTGATTTTTTTGTTTTCTTCGTTCGGCTAACCAATATTTTCGTTTAAAATCAGTTTTACCTTGTTCGCGACATTGTCACTGCTGTCTCGTTGCGTGAACGGCGTACGGTGCATTGGAAAGTCATCGCTGAAAGAAGACAAAAAGCCGGCAGCCGACAACTGAGGGCTGCGATGTGCGATTGGTTTCGTTTTCGCGTCCAGCAAAAGATGGCGAATTGAGCCCACGGGCTAGTCGAGAGCTGTTGATGTGAATTTTGAATATCTCCTATTGAAGTTTCAGGGTATCATCCAGCCACTCGCGTGTTGCCTTTCACGTTGCTCACGGTACTACATTGTCAGCCTGTCATTGAGAGTGCGACTGAACCTTTCAGTTAGGCCATTTGTTTCAGGACCATAGATCAACGATCCTGCGTTGAACAAGCGAGGCTTCAAAAGCATCGCACAGAAAAATGCTTCCCTTCCTGGCCATAAGTTCGCGGGAATCACCATAGGGCAGGAAGAGGTTGCGTAGGATACAAAAAGTGCGGCAGGTCTGACGTACTGTGCCAATCAACTTCATGCCACGCAGACAGCGAGCAGCAACCGATGCCGGGGTTTTAGCGATGTGGATCGACGTATTCGTGTAAATTGAGTATTTTTGCTTATATTGCTGACTTGCTAGGCATGTCGACTTCAGGACGCAAACACACCACTGAAAGGCTGCACCACCGCCGGCGTGGTGTGCCTAGAAGGATGACGTGCTCAGAGCAGCGTCGTCTGCTTTGACAGCGCAGAAGCGAGCTGAAAAGGAAGCTTTACAATGCCATCTGCGCTGTCAATCTGATAACAGATTGCAAGCTTTCATGCTTCCGGTGTGCGTTGAAAACACCTAAAGTGACTACAATATGTAGTCGCTCTTTCTGAAGGTGTCTTAGATGGCCGGCCAATGCTCTGTGCCTGAGTGCAGGACCTACGCAACTGAGCCCGGTGTCAGCCTGCACACGTGTTCGCAGGGTGAGAAGCCACGCGAAGTTTAGATTGCGGACCCTTGAAATGGTAAACAGCCATCGGTTAGAACGTGCGCATGCAGCGAGCACTTCGGCAAGGAACATTTCACCGTCGTCGTAGGATTGCGATGTTCAGATGTGAAAAGGGCTCGCTGAGACGCTCGCCCATGTGCGCCCATGTACGCTGACCGGCCAATGATGCCTTTCTGTCGCAAGGTGGCCGATATGTTCATGCTGCTTGAATTTTTTATGTACGTGATCGTATATCATCACCGTCATCATCATCAGCCTGTCTACGCCCACTGCAGGGCAAAGGCCTCTGCCATGTTCCGCCAATCAACCCGGTCCTGTGCTTTCTGCTGCCACGTTATACCTACAAACTTCTTAATGTCATCTACCCACCTAATTTTCTGTCTCCCCCTCGCTCGTTTGCCATCTCTTGGAATCCAGTCAGTTACCCTTAATGACCACCGGTTATCCTGCCGACGTGCTACGTGCCCGGCCCATATCCATTTCTTCTTCTTAATTTCAACTGTGATATCCCTAACTCCCGTTTGTTCCCTGACCCACTCTGCTCTCTTCCTGTCTCTTAAAGTCACACCTATCATTTACCTTTCCATCACTCGCTGCGTCGTCCTCAATTAAAGTTGAACCCTCTTTGTAAGTCTCCAGGTTTCTGCTCCGTAGGTAAGTACCGGTAAGATGTAGCTCTTATATACCTTCCTCGTCAGAGATAGTGGAAGACTACCATTCATGATTTGATAATGCTTGCCGAATAAGCCCCATCCCGTCCTTATTCTTCTAGTTATTTCACTCTCATGGTTCGGCTCCGCGGTTACTACCTGTCCTAAGTAGACGTACTCCTTTACAACTTCCAGAGTCTCGCCACCTATCGCAAAGCGCTGTTCTCTGCCAAGATTGTTCCACATTACTTTATTTTTATTCATCTTAATTTTCAGACCTACTCTTCTACATTCCGTATTCAGTTCAGTAATCATGAGCTGTTATTCGTCTCCCGCGTTACTCATCAATGCAATGTCATCAGCGAATCGCAGGTTACTGAGATACTCTCCATTGACTCTTATCCCTAATTCTTCCCAATCTAGGGTCCTGAAAACCTCCTGTAAACACGCGGTGAATAGCATTGGAAAGATCTTGTCTCCCTGTCGTACGCCCTTCTTTATTGGGATTCTGTCGCTTTCTTTATGAAGGACTATAGTTGCTGTGGATGCGCTGTAGGTTTCTTCCATTATGTTATATAGGCTTCGTCGATGCCCTGATTCCGCAGTACCTGCATGGCTGCTGATGTCTCCACCGAATCAAATGCCTTCTCGTAATTTATGAAGGCTATGTACAGGGGTTGGTTGTACGCCGCGCATTTCTCTATCACCTGATTGATAGTATGAATATCGTCTATTGTTGAGTAGCCTGTACGAAATCCTGCCTGGTCCCTTGGTTGATTGAACTCTAATGTCGTATTAATCCTGTTAGCAATTACTTTTGTGAATAGCTTGTAGACAACGGACAGTAAGCTGATGGGCCTGTAATTTTTCATGTCCTTGACGTCCCCTTTCTTATGGATCAAGATGATGTTGGCATTCTTCCAAGATTCTGGTATCCTCCCCGTCGAGAGACACTTCGTATACAGGGTGGCCAGTTTTTCTAACATAATCTCTCCACCGTCTTTCAACAGGTCTGATGTTACCTTATCCTCACCAGCAGGTTGCCTCTTTGCATTACCTTAAGGGCTTTCTTTACTTCTCCTGTCAATACTGGTGGGATGTCAGATTCCTCTGTGATATCACTGCTTCTTACGTTATCGTCCTGACTGTCTCGGCTGCTGTACAGATCTCTGTAGAACTCTTCCGCTACCTCAACGATTTTATCCATATTGATTGTGACCTTGCCTTCCTTGTCCCTTAATGCAGACATCTGATTTTTGCCTATGCACAGTTTTGTCTTCGTAGCTTTGATGATTCTTCCGTTCTTTAGAGCATGCTCAATTCTCTCCATATTATACTTTATGTCGGCTATTTTACACCTATTGATCATCTTCGAAAGCTCTGCCAGCTCCATTTTGTCTGCTGCATTTGAGGCTTTCGTGGCTTGACGTTTCTTAATGAGGTTTTTCGTCTCTTGGGATAGCTTACCAGTGTCCTGTCTAACGACTGTACCCCCGACTTCCCCTGCACACTCCTTACTGATACTAGTCAGATTATCATTCATTGCGTCAACGCTAAGGTCGGTTTCCTCGGTTAAAGCCGCGTACCTATTCGGAAGTGAAACTCTGAATTCCTGTACTTTCCCTCGCAGAGCTAGTTCATTAATCGGCTTCTTGCATATCAGTTTCTGCCGTTCCTTCCTCACGTCTAGTTGAATTCTAGATCTTATCATTCTATGGTCATTGCATCGGTTCTTGTTAACTACTTCCACATCCTGTACAATGCCCGGGTGGTCGCACATTATGAAGTCTATTTCATTTTTAGTTGCGCCATTAGGACTCCTCCACGTCCACTTACGAGTAGTCCGTTTTCTGTAGAAGGTATTCAAGATCCGTAAATTACTGCGTTCTGCGAACTCTACTAGTAACTCCCCTCTGGCATTTCTAGAGCCGATGCCATATTCACCAACTGCATGATCTCCAGCCTGCTGCTTGCCTACTTTTGCGTTAAAGTCGCCCACCAGTACAGTATACTGTGTCTTTACCTTACTCATTGCTGATTCTACGTCTTCGTAGAAGCGTTCAACCAGTTGATCATAATGGCTGGATGTAGGCGCGTAGGCCTGTACCACCTTCATCTTGTACCTCTTATTAAACTTACTTGCGATACGTATCACCCTCTCATTAATGCTATAGTATTCCTCTCAATTGCCAGCTATATTTTTATGAATAAGGAACCCCACCCCTAGTTCTCTTCTGTCAGCTAAGCCACGATAGCATAGGACGTGTCCGTTCTTCAGCACTGTATAAGCCTCATGCGGCCTCCTAACCTCACTGAGCCCTATTAAATCCCATTTAACACCCTCCACTTCCTCGAATAGTACAGCTAGACTCGCCTCACTAAAGTTCTAGCGCTATACGTAGCCAAGTTCAGATTCCAATGGCGGCCTGTCCGGACCCAGAGATTCTTAGCAACCTCTGCTGCGTCCCAGGTCTGACCGCCGCCTTGGTCAGTTGCTTCGCAGCCGCTGGGGACTGAGGGCCGAGGGCTAATTGGTGTATTCATGTGGGAGGTAGTGGCCAAGTACTACACCAGGGTGGCGAATCCTGCTCTGGTGAGGGAGTGAATTGCTGGCTGTGGTCACCAGTGAGGCTGCACCCCAGGCCTTTTACACAATTCCATCATCACGCGGATTTTTTAAATCCGGTTGGGAATTGTCCAAAAACCGGGATTCGAACGACGGACCTCTTGCATGCGAAGCTGATGCTCTACCCACTACGCCATCGCTGCGTCACGTGATCATACAATGAACCCCATATTTGCGTGACACAATTTATCGCGTATGGAAGAGAGGAATGGAATAGGGAGGGAGAGAAGCACAGACACACACAGGAGTGTCACAGTCGTTCAACGAGGCGGGTCGCTCGCAGAAACTTCATCAGCGCCTTCGTTGCTTTCTGGCGTGAAGCTCTGTCTTTCCGACAATCCAAGATTGACTGCTCAGAAAGCGGCTGGTCGTCGAGGTGAGCAAACACTGATGAGAGATACTGTCTCTGAGAGCTGTACTGAGGGCACAGACATAAAATATGCTCAATGGTTTCATCATTGCTACAATGGTCACATGCAGCGCTTTCTGGTATTCCGATGCGGCAAGCAAACACGTTCGTAAAAGATACCCCAAGTCACTTGCGGCAGAGAAGGGTCGTCTCGCATCGGGGTAGGCGAGATGGAATATTGCAGGGTAGCAAACCAGATATGTTTTCTGGTTAACCTCCCTGCCTTTCCGCATTACATTTCTCTCTCTCTCTTTATCGCGTATTTGTGCTGGTATTAATAATAAATAAAGTACTACCCGATATACATAGGTGACACATGTTTTAACCAAATATGCAACCACATATGCAAGTACAAACATCTTGCTTACTCATGATGGAAAACAGCGCATAATGACGACGGGCTTGTTCAAAATAGACAGGACAGGCGCACTCTCACCTAAGTTTAATCGTATACCTAGGGCCGAAGGGGCTGCGCGTCAGCGTTAGGCTAAAGAAGCGGGCGTTATCTCTTCACAAGAACGCCTATGCGCGTGTGTGGGCATATTGCCATCGCCGCAATGCTCTGATTCGGTACAAGCGTAGAGATGTGCACACGAGGTTAGTTGTTGAGTCAGCACAGCTCGCTCAGAAAAGCGCGGAATGCATCAGCCAGCCTTCGATAGTGCAATCGGAGTTGCCATCAGCATGTCGTCATTGCATATGGAAACGATGGGAGCGACATAATCACGTATTTTATGTATCACGCACTTTTTGTTCTTCCGTTGTCCTTGTGATCCAACTTAGGGGTGAATTAGCTCCTGTCCCGTTTTCATTCAAACATTCTCCTGCCTATATGCGCCGTTTTTCCTCAAGAATGCACGCCAACTTGCCCAACTTTCCACTTCAATTCAGTATATTTTGCTTACCCTTATGGCCAAGCACGACTTGATTAAAAATTTCGTCTTCTCGATCTGTGTACCACTTGGCAAAGTATCCCCAGTAATTCACGGTCATGCTGTCGTCAAAAAAGAGACCGCCTTATTTAGCGTTGCTTAGCAGAATTAATATACAACTTACTTCCGATGTTGTCCACTGTAAAAGCTCTTGCGAAATGTGACATGCGTGCTATTTATGTTTTGCAGGAGGTTCACTTCACATGTAAGTGGATTTGCACTCGTAGTCATATAGGTCCATGTTGGCTCACTTGTGTTGTAAAACTGCAACAAGAACACGCTTGTGCAATGGCCATAGTACGAAAAAACATTTCAGGAACGCTTAGATGTCTAGCTTCAACATGAAGGACAGTGAGCGTAAAATATAGTTCTGCTCAAGAAGTGTACTTGAAGTGAGCATCCATTACTATTTCATTACACGTATCTTCGCTTCCATAACAGCCATTGAGACCCCATGGTGTCCCGAAATTCGTGCTATACGGGGTATTTGGCGGGTCGCTGGCACTATTCATTTAGCTTACACGCTGTTGCATGAGAACGAACCCAATGAATGTTGTGTCCGTGCGCGTGCGTCCGTTCGTGTGTCTGTGTGAGTGCATTGTTATACGAGCGACAATGCGTGCGCGTGCGAAGGGACCAGTGTTGCGGAATGGGCGCCTCCATTCCATTCCAATTCCATTCCATTCCGTGCAAAAGCCGCTTAATTCCATTCCCATTCCATTCCTCGACGCGTTGTCGACATTTCATTTCAATTCCATTCCTGGGGCGCGAAAATGTGGAATGATTCCGGAGTCATTCCAATTCCGGAGTGGTGACTCTGCAACATTGGAAGGGACTGACGTCATCATTATCGCGATTACGGCCACAATAAAAAGACAGCCAACTCTTTTTCACCCTTCCCACTTTCTCTTCCCTCTTTCGACGTAACTTCGCTGCTGTGTTGGGCATGGCCAGGACGTAGATGGCAACAAGCACATGTCGAATTTAAACATCGTGATCAGTAGTGGTCTCTTATGACGTTGGACGCTCATTCAAAGTTCAGTCACTGGAAGAATAATGTTTATGCTTGGTGCGAACGTAGGTGTGATAGTGACGCATACACACGCACACACACACACACACACGTGCGCGCGCGCACACACACGCGCACAGCGCGACTTTCGTAGAAACTTCTACAGACTGGGTACCAATACCATACATATCTGAGACAAACGGTAGGCCTTCAGAAATGCAATTTGTTGGAATAAAGCCATCAGGGATCGAAAGCAAGCCTCGTCGCTGAAGCGTTGGAGCCTTTAGTGGCTCATTAGCAGCGCTAGACACTGCCACGTAGCCAAGGCGCCGAATTCAATATGACACCTGACTTCCACCGAGTTTTTGAAATGCGAAAAAATCCACCCAGAATCTCATTTACCTCTTTCATGCACAGAAATGCATTTTTGGCAGGAAACAGAGTTTCCCACTCATCATCATTGACTCCGTGGATATGCTGTGATTTTTTATAAGGAATCGCCTTTCTATATTACTTAGATACATACGGGAGATCAGCTTCACCATCGTTCCGAGAGTTTTGATTGTATGGTCCACTCGCTTGTTGGTTTGTAGCCATAGTCCGATGACTTGCATTTTCTGGACTTCTCATATCTAGTCGTCTCCTAGAAGGAGGTTAACCGGCTCGTGAATTCGACAGCCTCGGCCTCAGTTCCTGATAAATTCAGATTTATCCGGGGCGCTGCTGATTCCACTGCTGCGAGCGAATGTGTCAACAGCAGTCGCTGTTTTTATATAGGATTTGCTCTTTTTGTCCTAAAGAGCCACTAGTGGCACATATCGTGGCGTCGTCCGCATATCACGCGTACTCTAGCCCTGGAACACCATCGAGGTTTCTGGCTAAGCGCCTCATGCCGATGTTGTAGAGAAGGTGGGAGGATATCACCCCCTGTGGTGCACCTTTATTGGGCATAGGAAAAGGATCTCAGCGCACACTGCCTATGCCTATTGCAGCACTGCGAGAGGTCAGGACAGAGCGGATGTATTCATAGATTCCTTGTCCACAGCCGATGTCAATTAGCTCAGATAAGATTAGCTCATGTGACATAGTGTGAATGCGCTTTTCAGATCAAGAGCTAGGAGGAGAAAGTCTGCACCAGCCGTGGTATTGCCAAGGACCTCTTCCCCAAGCAGTAGGAAAAGGTGTGAAATATTACACGTGCTAACGAACGCTTTACAGTAGTACACTCCGAAAGCTGAAACTCCTCCAGTGAGCGTTAAAAAGCTGTGTTACTCCCGCAGATCTCATTATACTCTCTCTACCGAGAAGCGCTTTACTCTCTTCTGCCAGGAGGAGTGAAACGGCCTTTCACTCCTCCTGGCGAAACAGAGTGAAGTGCCTGTCCCACTCCTGCATCCACGAGAGAGCAAAAGGTTGTTTTACTCTCTTGCCATATAAGAGCTTGTTTCAGAGCTTGTTTTAGTCTCGCACCTCTCCAAATATAAGGAGCTGTAAAGAAAAGTTCGTGCAGTCTAATATCTTTGGCAGTAGCTCACTCGATGAAGTGACGGCGATACATTCCTCGTCATCTTATCGCGACGAAAGCCGCTTACGTGCACAAAGAATTCGCGATCATAAATGCACGCGATTATGTTCACATGTGCGCACACTATGAGTGAGGTACTAGTTATAAACTGACTAGAGGCGGCGCGCCACAGCGTATGCAATAAAATGCTGTGGACAGAAAGCCCGACAAAAAAGAGGAGGACTCTTACGTTTCGCCTTTCAAGCGCGAAAGCGATGTTCGCACACACACACACACACACACACACACACACACACACACACACACACACACACACACACACACACACACACACACACACACACACACACACACACACACACACACACACACACACACACACATGCTATCGCCTTCGCAATCGCTAGCTTGCCTTTGCTTCTCGACGGAGACGTATACACAGTGCCGCAAGCAAAGTGAAATTGCAAGCACCCCCTCTCTCTTTGCACCTACCTCGAATTTTCGCTCACGAGCAACGCTGCTATTTCGCTCAGAACCATTCACGCCGACGCCGCCGACACCGGAATTTCTGCGAAAAGAGCTCTTTGACGCTGTCGCTTTAAAAAACTATAATAACGCGACCTCCTTCAAGCGGCGCCGCTAAACGGGAGGGCTGTTACATGCGCCCCCGAGAAAGAAACACGATAATGCAACCTTACGACGCATGCGCGAACGAGGAAAGAAAAAAAACGGACACGCACGCACGCACGCACGCACGCACACACACGCACACACACACACACACACACACACACACACACACACACACACACACACACACACACACACACACACACACACACACACACACACACACACACACACACGCACGCACAACAGGAGAGGAGAAGCGTGCGTGCTAAAGTCGAAGTCTCGCCGTCGCTCGTCGCTGCCTTCACCATTTTCTTCCGTTGCCCGGTCATCTGTTTCCTAATTGCTCAGCTGTGTCGGCAGTGCGTGCCCGTGCCCCGTGTGTGTGCGACTGTGATCTCGACGCTGGACGTGAACGGCGTTTAGCGACAGCAGTGCAACATCCCGTACTTTGAGCGTGTTCGTGTTGGTTTCATGGTGGTCTGGAGACTCAAGCGAGCTTGCACCTTTGTGTACGCGTGTTCGGCCAGCACCTGGTTAGGCGCAGTCGGAAATCGAACGGTAAGTGGTGCTTCTGCGTTCTCCGTTTCGCGTCTCCGTTTCGCGTCGCTCACGTGTGTAGTGCTGCACAGTGTGTCGCGTGGAAAGTACAATAAAAAGCAAAATAGAAAAGCATTACGCATTAAGCAGGCTTCGCACAGCGAGTCTATCGATCAGTACGCCCCAATATAGACAATTTCTGTTATATAATTTCTTTGCTTGCCATAAAGCGTGAATGCGGCAGCGTGCTTTCAGAAAATGTACACAAGCGAGAGGCCACGGTTATCACTCCGTCATATGTGCATTAAGGCTAACTTTTGTTTTCATATGATTTAATTGTAGTTGCCAGCCTCGGTGGTACGACTGTGGCAGTGCTCGGCTGCCGACACGAAAGTCGCGGCTTCGATCTCGGCCGCGGTGGTAGCATTTCGATGGAGGCGAAACGCTAAACGCCTGTGTACTCTGCGACAGGCCCGTAGCCAGGGGCGGAGGGGCCCTAAGGGCCCGGGACCTACCCCGCTGAAATTTTGGTGAAGTACCTGTTTTCACCAAAAAGATCATAAATATAGGTGTTTTTCTTGGATAATCAAGGTTTTTTAAGCAAGTGAGCCCTCCGAAAAATATTTCTGGCTATGGGCCTGCTCTGCGATGTCAGTGCACGTTAAAGAAACGTTAATCTTCCGTGAATGCCCAGTACATCATCACCGACGTGAATCGGGCGCGTTTATACTAGGTTCCATGAGTTATGACGACTTCACCAATTTAATTTTAATGTACTCTGTGAAGTTTCATTGTTTAGAAAACCATTGCTTTAGAAAAATCTGGCGTCTTTCGTTAAGCAGCTGGCGTCTTTTCGTTTTGCTTTAGAAACATCTGGCGTTCTTTCGTTTTGCTTTTACAAAACATCTGCGTTTTCTTGGTTTATTTCATCAATCAACGGCGTTTTGAACAAAATTTTTATTTTTAATCACGCACAGGAGAAATCTCACCAGGCACTACCTTGGAGGTAAACAATGGCTGCTAATGGGAATGAGAGACAGAAGAAGTCGGCTTTTAGCTAACACTTACACTTCTACTTCTACTAACGTTTCCTTCTGGAACATGCCAATGGGGAATGAGAGACAGAAGAATTGGCTTTTATGTTAACGGCACGCTGCGAATTTTTGATCTGAAACACTCGGATCCCTTCATTGGGGCCTTCACTTTTTTTAGAAAAACGCCTATTTTCATAAGTCATTTTCGGTAAAACACCCCCTTCCTTCAGAGTTTGGCCCACTCTCCGCCCGTGGCTACGGGCCTGGCGTACGCTATATTACAAAACTCCCTAATATTAGTAAGTGGGAATACTTTTCGATAACAATTTCGCATTGCGCACTTTGTTCGTCTCTAAGATAAAAAGAAGAAACAGCATACCATAGGCTAATTACGTCATTAGGTTGGACTAGAGCGAACAATTATGCTGCAGAGATATGATTATGGCCATATTACGTGACACTTGTCTGCTAAGTGACAGGATGTATGGCGAAGCACATGCATTTTGCGATATTGTCACTTAATTAGTGACAATTTTGTGACATAATTAGTGACATCTTGAACTTTTCTGGATTTTATGTGAATATTCTCATCTAGTTTAAAATGTGTGAGCTGTGCCAGACTTATTCAGTCACATCAGTGCAAGTCAGCTCAATGCAATCCTGATGCCAGAGGGACAATCATTAAAGAAAATTTCTCTCGCATCAGGCTATTATGAAGCTTTCAAGCAAGGCTAAGCAGCCATTAAACATTATCACAGTTAAAAAAAGAACAATGTTCAGCGAGAACAGAACACTTTTCCTCATTTCTTATGGTTTACTTCTGTAAGTCATATGTAAGCTTTCTACCTTCGTGCTTCTTGATGAACGTAAATATTGAGTTTTGTGCAGCACCAGAAGCAGTAGACAATGGCACGGAGGTCACCAGATTACTCTATCGCAAATTCGCAAAGGATGCGCTGTTGCGCACCTACTCCCTGCTGCATCATGCTTTGTTTTGAGCTCTTTCATTAGCATGATACACAGCAAACAACCCAATTTATCAGAAACTCAGATGCTGTGTTTTTGACGAAATGGTAGGTGTGGAGTGAGTTTGAAACTGCAAGTATTTGCTTTCTCGTCTCACACAGGCAGTGAAATTTTGGTCAGTTGTAGCGTGAAGTTTATGAATTTTTCTGCAGTTGGCCACTCTACACCACTGAACTTGATGTGCTTATTTGTAAATGCTGCAAGACTTCAAATGAAGGAAGGCAAGAAATAAGGAAATAGATGGGAAGACAGGCAGGTTAGCCATTTCTAAACTGGCTGGCCGTGCTGTGCAAAGGAACAGGGTACGAGGATTAAAGGATAATATAAAAAAAAAACTTTACAGAAAAAGCACGAAACAGGAAAGAGTATGACGCCTCGTAAAGTCTGTCTTTGAGGTTAGTTTTGCGTAAGAAGCACAGCAACGCTTTCAATGCTAACATCAAATGGGATCGGCAATGATCAAAATCTAACAGCTCTGGAATCTTTTTACCCAGAGTTAAAAAAAAACACTTTATCTACACTGCGAGTTTTGTATTATGTACTGAATTAGTTTTTGCTGTTCGAGTGCGTTAGGATAATGAATTTAGAGTTAAAAGACTGTTTCATTCATAGACGTCAAACTGAATTTATGCCGGTTATCTGAATTGGGTATTGGTGTGCTTTATAGCTGTTTAGTGCAGCATGAAATAGTGAGTTACTGCAAAAAGTCCGTACAATTTTTTTTTTACTTTGCAGATGGTACTCAAGATGTTACATGCAACGCTATGCAGCTGTACACGCCAGCAGCTTGATAAGAACTTTTGAAGCTCATCTGGATGCTTCACAGGACCTGGGTTGGTAGCAGCAATCTCGTTAGGAGAGTGTGATCAAATAGAATTCATTTCTGAATTGTGCAATGCATACGAGTGTGTAATGAAGCAAGTCGTTGATACATTGGAAACCTTGAGAGTACCACTATTTTGAGTCCAGTTTCATGGTAGCTCTTATCTCAGTCATCCGATACAATACGCAGAATCTGCACCTGCACTCTGTCACACCTATAAAACTATATTGAATTTACAGTGGAGTGCCTCGATCATCGACACCTGTAGCATAAAATTGACTGTATTTTGAGGGATTCATAGTGTTCCTTGTGAAATGGTCAGTACCTATATAACGGCAGTTCCAAGAAGACAAGGAAAAGAAAGTGCACAACACGACCACTTAGTCACAACTGAAAGCTTTATTGCTTCAGAAGAAAATATATACCTAAACTTGAACCTCGCCTATTACCCGCCAAGTAGCTCGCTTTTCCGTTTTGCTTCAAGCGGTCAGTATTGTGATGCATTACCTTAACAATGAAGTGTCATGTACATCGAAGTACATTGAAGCTCACCAGCGTATTGTTATTGCGGTGTTTAACTTCATTTTTGTGTTCGGTAGTTGCAAAACCGTTCACAAATTTACAACGCAAATGTTAGTCTTGTTGTGACCATAGGTCGGCAAAAAACATGGAGCTCACTGAGACTCACCCACCAAATATACTTGCCCTTAGGGCTCTCTCGGACTCAGACTCACCAAACTTTTCCTCATCCGGACTCACTCGGACTCAGACTCACTGTAATTTTGCTCAGCCGTACTCACTCAGACTCACGGATCTATTTGAGTGTGAGTGAGTCGACTCATGAGTGCGCTAGCCTATAAATAGCTTTTTCTATCATAGTGTCAGTGCTCTTTAACACGAATACCTCGCATGATCGGTGCTCTGCTTAGCAAATTTTGATCTCGTACCTTCAAACACGAGTTGTCAGAATTTGCAATTCAAAAGGATCATTTTATTAAGAAAGATGACTCACACGAGATGTTTTATGAGTAACTTGCCGTGAAAAAGTTTGCAGGGGGGAGGTCAAGGCATCTCCTCCCCCTCTCCCTCCGCAAGTCACGCCTCTGATCAATAAATATAGACCTGACGTATGAACGGTAGCACGTTGAAGTTGGTGGGGGCATACATGAGTATAAACGTGAGCGATATTAATGCTGAAGTTGACTCTCTAGGACCATGGGTCGGCAAAAAATGTGGAGCTCACTCCAACTCACGCATGCTATATATTTTGCCCTAAGGGCTTGCTCGGACTCAACTCACCAAAATCTTCCTCAACCAGACTCACCAGACTCAGACTCACCATAGTTTTTTTCAACCGAACTCATTCGAACTCAGAATTTAAAAAACTTTACTCAGCAGGACTCACTTAGGCTCATGTCTCGATATGAGTCTGAGTGAGTCGCCTCATGAGTGAGTTTGCCGGCCTATGGTTGTGACTGCTTGAAATGAGGCTTTAGCTCTGAACTATGAAATTTAGGTGTATGTTTTAATTCACAGTGGCAGATATTTTTGGCTATCGTGCTTATTGAAAATCTTGTCTTAAGAAAGTCAATTTGAAAGGTAATGCACTGCCTCGTGATTTCTATCTTGAAATCCCAATGTTGAACCAGCTTGTTGCAAGTTTCTTAGACTTTCCAAATAAGTAAATGCGCTGAACAGAGGTGAACAGTACAGAGGGTGGGCTGCACGCGCCTCGTGATTTAAGTTATCACTGTTAGGAAAATTTTTCCGTTTATTTAAACTTGATAGTTATATTAATTGCTTGTCTAGTTTGTGTTGGCTAGGGGACATTTACTGTAATAGCAAGCAGCATAGAAAATTTTTAGTGCGCGCGCATTTCATGGTTGCCAGAAGCAAGATGGTGCAGTCCTTATAGGCAGGTGCTGTGTACACCGCTAGTTTATTCAGAAGTGCAGTGAGAAAGACAACGTCTAGATGCTGCTTTGGCATAAACAGAGTTTTATATTTAAATGTAAATTAAAAAATCGAGGCTGTGCACTGTGGCATGCCTGATAAGTACAGTGAAACCTCGGTGATACGAAACTCATGGGACCACCAAAAATATTCGTATCATCCGAATTCGTATCAACAGATTGCATGGAAAATTATCATGCGACAAAAAAAGAAAGAAAAAGCTGGCGTACATTTTCATTTATTGTTTTTCAGGACCGCAGCAACGCCAGGAAGAACCCTGAATGAGTGTCAGTTAAGTTTTCAGGTATCGGCAATCATACCTCGCAAGTGCATTTGTATTGGTTGCCAAAGAATCTCATAAGCGCATGATCAATTTACTTGGGGTCTCAGTAAAGTTCTTCACCCCCCCCCCCCCGTCTCTCTCCCACGCAACGTATGTTATACAGCATGGCGGGAGAGGGAAATAGCAACCGGGCGTCACCCACTGCAAATTACATAACTGCTGGGCCGTTTAAAGATTCCAACCCATTACAAAGGGCTGAGCCATAATTCTTCATCGTCATCAGTCGCCGCGTCAACAAAGTGCACATAATGCTTTACAGACGTGCGGCTGGTGCCTCGCTTCTCCGCAGAATGACGAATAATGGCTTAGTAGGTGCTTCCCAACTTCACAAAAATTGTGATTTATGGCGTAGTGGGTATCTTTTTAGTGTACTTGTATTGTAGCCCCAAGAGAGCTGATAACGGGCTCTAGAAACGCCGCTCTTCCAGCTTTCGCTGTGACTGTGCTGCGGTTTCAGCGCAGGCCTGGCGTTTTTTTTTTGCATGACACAGGAGTACTGCATCGAGATTGACGGAAGAAGTGTTTTGACGGGATAGATCAAGGCCACACAACTTCAGAACCATGGTCCTATGTTATGCTTTTATGGTCGCGGAGGTGTCGGGGATGTTTTTGAGAGATTTACGGCCGTGCCTGCACAAGTGAGACCTCAACAGTCGCGCATGTTGACGTTGTGAGGCCTGACTCCTTCGCCAAGAACGTCCTCGCCTTCTTTCGGTCCTCCTTTCATAGTATTTCTGGTGCACGAGGAAGGCACGCGGTCACACAGTACAGCGACAGGAGCCCGCGTGGATGCGTTAGCAAAAAAAAGTAGAGCGCCAATGCCATCTGTAATGTAAACGCGAATGCAAACGGAGGCACATTAGAGCCTCAAAGACAGGCGCACACAATCTCGGAGGCCGTGAGGCGTCTCTGAAGGTTTATTCTGACTGCAAGAGGAGTATTTTTCTAACAACGTGATTCTGACGATTTGGCAGTGCCCGCGCTTGCGGTCCCGCGCTCGCACGAGCTTGGTGCGTCTTCCGCGACAGCGCGGACACAACACCTCTTCGTACCTTGGTGCTAGGGTACATTAGTATCAAACGTCGCGGGGTAAAAATTGGTTCGCAACAACCATACTCCATTGCATTGCAGGCCAATGGGCCTGGACCAAAGAAAAATTCGCATCACTCCGAAATTCGTATGAACTGTGATCGTATCACCGAGGTTTCACTACTATATATCTATAGTTTGTCCTGTCTAGCCTAGGATTTTGAATAATTTTCTCGGGAGAACTTGCAGTTAGTTTTGAGGATAAGTGAATTATTTTTCTAATAGGAGTTGCCTCCACGAAACCACAAGCAACACTGCACACTAGCTATTGCACCTTGTTCTTTTGCTACGTGTATAAAAACATGGACAAGCAAGTGAGCCTCGTCTTTCTATATCATAATGCTGCGTCTTTCTAGATATAACAAGAATGAAAGCGTGCTGCACACTCATTGCATATCTCACAAGAAAATACTTGGCAGCGTCTTAATTATGTATATTGGAGTTTTTTTTTTTTTTTCAAAAGTCTGCAGGTAAGAGAAGTCAAGTTGGTATTTCATTGGATGCAGAAAGGTTAATGCACTTCTTCACTTGATATCTTTTTCAGGAAGACTGAACACGTTTGGCAAAGCAGCAACAGTTCTGGCCCACCTGTTTGTCTACAAGACGGTATCTTCTGTGAACACTCCTGTGCCTTACAGTATACTCTACTGATGATCTTGTACGTCTCTCAGTATTTAGGATTGTCAGCACTTGGACTGCTGCACTGTGTTATGAACGGTGCTGAGTCCAAACTTTTCAATAACAGTGTGCAATTGAAAATTTTGCATGGCTTGAAAAGGTGCTGAATGTAAACTCATTTATTTACTAGGCATGATTCTTGACTGTTTGACAGCCGTTATTTATTGCCTGTTCAATTTTTATTCAACCTCATGGCATGTCCAGTCCTTGGGTCTAATGTGCCAAGCCACCGCCAGTATTGATAGGCAATGTTTATTTCAAAGCATGTTATTGCCTGACTCCGAGGTAACTTTCCTCTCATGGTATTCAAATTCATTTTCAATGTGGTACTTTTGCATGAGCCATAAATTGAGCTGTTGAGGGTGATGAGGAACTACTTTTCCGGTCGCATTTCATGGCACTAGCTGGCATGTAAATATTGTCACCACTGGTCTACTACTTATGCATAATAATCCGGGCGAATAGGGTTGTGAAATCATTCCATGTTTCTAAGCTTAATTTTATAAATTTACATTATTTCTTAAAAATATGCGAATAAAGGCGACTGTATTTACAAACCTTGTCAGGTGGACCTATGGTTGACACCGCAGGTCCTTATACAAAAAAGTGAACTGCACAATCATGTGTAACACGTTTTCATGCCTCAGGGCAAACTAATGCAATATAAAGAAAAATGGTACACCAACATGCTTATTACACAGTCACATTTCTGAAAAGTGTTGCAAGCCGTTATTACTTATCGAGTTGCCTTCATGTGTAAGCAGACACCAAGTTCTCTGTGCATCAGGGGCATAGGCAGAAATTTTTTTCGGATGGAGGGGGGGCACCTCCTTGATTTGAAGTGGGAGCCGGGCAGGCAGATGTGGTCAAGTGTCATTTTGGGCTCTGTATGCCTTAGCAAAAATTTATTTCGGGGGGGGGGGGGGGGCAGCGGAAGAGAGAACGTCTTGGAAAAAATCCTGGCCACATATTTCGTCATAAAGCACGCGTACATGTACAATGTCAGGACTAAGCGTTGAGCCTATCAGGATTTTTCGCCCATGTCAGCTACACCCTGCTACCTCCGCCGACGCAGTCGGAAACGCACAAAATGGAGCGAAATCGGTTGATTGCTCACATTAGTCGCGTGCACAGGTCGGCAAACTCATTCGTGAGTCGACTCACTCAGATCATGCGGTGAGTCTGCGTCTGTGTGAGTCCGGGTGAGTAACATTTTGGGTGAGTTTGAGGCCGTGTGATTCCCGTCGAGGAAAATTTTAGTGAGTGTGAATTCTAGTGAGTCCACTTGAGGAAAATATTGGTGAGTCTGAGTCTGAGTGAGGCCTAGGCGCAAAATATATATTTCTTGAATGAGTCTGAGTTAGTTCCACCTTTTGTTGCCAACTTATGGTTCTATCTACTGCTCTTTAGCATTAATATCTGCCTTATAACGGCTTACGTTTACACGTACTCAAGTCTATTCACGCATATCTCAGCACACTAGCATTCATGCGCCTCCTACATATTTATTGATGAGAGGCATATTTAGGAGGGGTGCCATGACCTCACCGCAATCTTTCTCAGTTCTTGATACAAATATCTCGTGTGAGTCGCGTATTTCACAAAAAAATGTTCTTACTGAATTGATATATGATAATGACGATATATGATGTATTATAACTCGTATGTGAAGGTGCAAGATCAAAAGACGCATCGTAGAGCACCGATTATGTGAGAGATTGGCGTTAAAGAGAATTGACATCATGACCGAAAAAGCTAATTTTACGCCAACGGACTAATGAGTCGATTCACTCAGGCTCACTCTGACTGAGGTGAAGCCGTGAGTCTGAGTCTGCGTGAATCCGGTTGACTAATATGTCGGTGAGTTTGAGTCCGAGTGAGTCCGGTTGAGGGAAATTTTGGTGAGTATGAGTCCGAGTGAGCCCTCAGAGCAGAACATATTTCTTGAGTGAGTCTGAGTGAGCTCCAATTGTTTTGCCGACCTATGGTCACGCGAGACAACGAAGAACAGGTGGGGGACTGCACGGGAAACAAGGGTGCGAGACAATTCACAACTGATACTTCTCGTATATGGACCAATCGAGAGTATGTGCCCTGATGATGTCACGTGCACGAATCACCGTTATGGAGTCACGAAGTGCGCCATAAAGGCGAGAAACGTCAAGAGAAAATAACGCGCTCGCTTTTGTATTTTCAGAGGCTCTTTTGGGGCCCTTTAAGTAGACAGTGCGTGCAAACACGGACGCAAGAGAGTAGTCAAGACATAAAAACACCGCTAACACCTGAAAATCGTACAGCGGCGAAAAGGAAGGCAGACAAAAATAATTATCTGCGCATTCCAAGACAAGAGGCGATACCCATCAATCAAGTGCGCGTGGTGATCTACGTGAGAGATAACTGTTCACTCTCTCGACTTAACTGTTGTGGCCATGTTTGCACGTCGTGTCTTTTTTACCGTCGTGTAGTACTTTTAACATAAATACCTACCAACTAGCTCAGCTATCTGTTATTCTACGTTTTTCATTGCCTTTACTTCATTCTTTATTTGTCGATTCGCTCGAGCAAGAATCAAAGTAAAAAAGTGTACTAACGCATCGATATATATTGCTTATCTATTTTATTTATCTATACACAGTGTGCTAGGTCCAAGACACCACGATTATGCTGTCCATCAAGTTCGGTTGCCGCCCTTTAAAGGTGGAAGACGCCGCAGCGTAGAGGTCAGGCAGTACTAGTGAGACTTCGGGAGGAGAGTAAGATACAACTTCCGGAGAGCTATTCTCGATGTGTCCTTGAAAAATTTATTTATCAAAAACAGATGTCCACAGTCCATTTCGGCAGAGCGCATTCACATTTTCGAAAAAGCGGTGAGCCGTGATATCACTTCACTCTTTACTACGTCGACGCACCGAATCCACCATCACATTCTCACCGTGAGAAGAATGTGAACGAAATATACAGAAACAGGAACTTGTCAAGTCTGAACTTGCGTATGAATGTGTGCCAGATATTTAAGAACGATGCAGGGAATGAGTACCGACCTTCACAGGTACGTAAGACGGGTGGCCGCATTAAACCTAATTCGGTGGCTAACGCGATCAGTTTATGCAGGCTCTCCGAGATGTGTGCCCAAAAGCGGGTCTTTGGGGGCTGCGTTTGTTGCGTTGAAGCGCATTCCGTCCCTCTCATTTGTGTCGAGAGTTGTGAAAGCTTGGTGACGTCAACGTGAAGTTGCGGAAGAAGAACCGGAAACAGAGGGCGCGCTGCTCGCCGAGCTCCCGCCATCCGCGGCGGCTGAGAGCTCCCCCGGTGAAAGGGTGTATTTTTATTTATTTATTTACAAATACTGCAGGCCCTACTCGGGCCCAAGCAGGAGTGGGTACATGAATATACAAAAACACTACCGACAACAATAATTACAACTGTGGCCAACGTGCCTTGCGGAATGCAAGTTTACAAGATCCCCCGTTCGTGTTAGAAGAAAAGAGAAACGGTGGCGCGCCGCAATTATTGCGCGGCGGTGGCGTCATGATTCACGGGACTTTGGCGGTGGCGCGAGCAGCGTGAGTTGTTGTCTAGTTGTTGCTGCTGTACACCTGTGCATTGATCCGGTTTTGCGTGAACGGTAATACGTTAGGACAAGGTAAACCCCTCACCGGTATTTGCGCCATCATGCGGAGTGCGGAGCTTCTTATTGTGGTTCTTGCAGTTAGATGGCAACTTTCTAGCTGGTCGGCAAGCAGAGCAGCGACTCCCATCAATAACATAAGTAACCAAAATAAACAGCTGCCAAGGGAGTGTGTAAGGAGCTTACATTTTAAGGAACTGAAATCAACTCAAATAAGTTGTTTTGGAATGAAACTGATATACTTTGAGCAAGAACGAGAAAAATTTTCAGATTCCAACAGACATTTCATTGAATTGAAACAACATTGGTCGCAGTTGAGAAATTTTCAAGCGAGCATTTCTATAAATAGGCGTTTGCTGCTACACTATATACATCTAAAATAACAAATTTGCGAATGTATCGACGTTATCTTAACAGACACTTAGAAATTATCGTATCGGATATAATCATTACTGTAATATCTTGTATCTGTATCTCAAATACGTCTTGCCTGAGTATCTTGTATCACATCGCGATACAATTTCAAAGTATATTAGCCTAGCTCTGTCTGTGCAGTTCTGTCTTCGTCCTCGAAGCGATGCGCAATAACGTAGCGATGAACTTTCTAAGCATCTGAAATCGAAAGCCTAGTTGGACCCATAGCGATATGAAATGAAGCTCTGATACTGTGCATGCTTGGGGGCACCATTTACGCAGGACCGGTGTGGATCACACGTCTCAGCCCTCTTTACGGCCCTACTGCGCTGCTGCTCGAGCGAACGGCGCTAAGACGAACTAGAAGAACAGGGCACGCAGCTGGCTCACTCACGTTCATTAAAATGTATACATATTTTTTGACTCACGCGTACGCAGCAAGGACGAATTGGACAAAGTACATGGCTCGTTCGCTCTGCAAGGAACTGCACGATTTTGAAACGGAGAAAGACACACGCGGGGTTTTTTCTTTCCGTTTCAACATCGTCCAGTTCCTGGCAGCGCGAACAGGCCATGTATTCGCACCAACTAGCCCCCATAGCAGCTTTACGTGGACTAAGTAGGCGCGCAGCTCGCGCCCTCATGTGCTTTCCACACGCGTGACCCCACAACGACAACTTAGGCGAGGTACAGTCGCGCTCAATATGACTTACAACACGGGAGCACGCGGCCTCACGAGTTTATCGATTGTGCGCGTCTTCACATTGCTTTATTTCTGTAAGTTATTGTTATTTTTATTATTTGGGAACATACCCCAGTGACAGAACAGCGCTTGGCTGTAGAAATAAGGGCTAGTGGAAGCAATGCGCAATCTTTAAACTCGTGAGGCCACGCGCTCTCGTGTTGCAAGTCATATTGAGCGCGACTGTACATGCTCATCTCGCACGCACATTTTTTTTGGTACCACATTTTCTGTAGCTCCTTTTCTCTATCTTACATAAACTTGAACCTTAGACATTTAAGGTTTCCGCCTCAAAAATACGACTTAAATGCAAATAAAGCTGACGCAGGAAAAAAGGCAAGCGCTTTTGTTTTCGTAATGCGTGTTTTTTTTTTCCAATTTTTGGCGTCTGAGTAGCACACTGCAACCAGTACCTACGTATAGCTAACCATCCGCGACATAAGCTCACTATTCGAGGTTGAAAAGATTGGAGCATCAACCATGTCTACCGCCAAACTTCTTGAGGCTTCGTGACACCGAATATATTCAGAGTTCCACCCAAGGCCTGCGCTTCAATGTTTGGGAGTATTCACCGAAAGTCGGCTTACTTCGAAGTGATTACTTTGAGGTACGCTGTAAACTGGCGCAAGCAAGCTTTGGGTGCGGACAGAACTCATAAAGCTTACACTGCATCTGCCGCACAATAGCCATGTTGACAATCTCGTAAGGGGCGCTGGCAAACGGCAGGAGCCCTTTTTTGGTACGTGTAAAATACGCCAGGAAAACGAGGTTAGCATTCAACATATTTTAATATGAGGCCCATGAATTGCAAACCATGTGCGCAGTTCTCTGTCCTGTAAAAGTGGACAATACATGACCGTAACACTACCCTGCGAACGGTTCGTAGACCCGCGGACATATGCGCACCAGCCCGTGACGTAAGTAAAAGAAAACAAGCAGTGCAAGGCGGGCTACATGGTGCATGTTTTAAATCAGGAATAAACAGCGCGACAAAAGCACACGAGGACGAGCGCTGGCAACGGCAGCAAACGGCAGCAGTAAAAGACTTGCGTGAAAAGGATCAACTGGGGGTGTAACAGAGTGCCCATCGGATCATCTGGGGCCGCGCTGCCCTGCTTGACCGTGCCACGCCACCAGTAAAAAATGTTATATAGACTGTAGGTCAGCGTGAAAGCTAAACACTGTTGGATTCGTCAAAGAAGTTTTTTTTAACGCACTAAATTTATCCAATCAGGGAAATCATTTCGTTGAATAGATTATGCGAATAGCCATATTCAACATGCACAAGCGTGTGCCCGACGACCGAGAGAGCATGATCTTCCGTGTTTGATCTCTTACTGATAGGCTGTTAGTGCTCATTAGTAGTAGAAGCGGCTGAGCGCTAACGCCGCGGATGCCTTGCTGCAATGTTCCGTACGACGCAGAAGCAGTTAAACGAGAACGAATACAAGGTAGTTCTGAACGTCAGCGGTTGCTTACAAAAGATTCTCCGTGTACAACTTCGAAGCGAAAATACGATGAGTCTTCGTCAAGCGCATGAAACAATCCTTCTGTGCGTTAAAGTCAACGGCTCCGCGCTCTTTCGAAAGCGCCTTCCCGGCCACAATAACAAGATTCGAGGGCTTCTAGTTTGTGAAAAAGCGCGAGGTGAAGAGAGTGGCTCAGAAAATGTGCCGTATTCACAAAGAACAACTGGATGTTTCACAAATGAGCAACGCATTTGGGTACTCCGCAACGAGGTGTTCCCTACGGAATATCGGGAACAATAAATGGTACAGCAAAGAAGCACGAGGACCTTCGGCGAAGAGACGGTAGCCAGAGGCCGAGTTCACATGTTTGAGGCGCCCTTCACAGACCGAGAATATCGTGTTTTTTAAGTGCAAAATAACGACGCTTTAAAATAAAGGTCCCTTACCTTGACAATGTCGTAGATAGTCGTGCCGCCAACCTCGTTAGCTCCACTGAGTCTCTCGGTAGCGCATACTTCCATCACTGTAATTTCTGCGGCCTCTAAAATTATGAGCGCGTGGAGGAATATTCGCATCAATGAGAAAATAATCTTTTTTGAATTCTGATCCATTTTGCCTACTGAATCGAGTGATATAAATCTGCAGTGAGAGAAAGTCACTCTGGTTTCAAGCAATTTAAATGCGCACAGTTCCTTGCATATAAAATATTATATCTTTGTTGTTTACGCGGAAACTACTTTAGAATGTGTAGGAAGCACTCAGGTGCTAAGAAGGAAGATGTTAAAGTGACTCCAGCTCATTGAAGACAACACGTTTTCACAGACTTACATACAAAAAACGCGAAAGCACGCTCCCATATTTGATGAGAGACAATGCTACTCCGGCATCAGCAAAAAAAGAAAAAAAAAACAAAAAAAACAGGCATGCCATGTGCACGTCAAAGTCCAAAGCACGCACTTTGTGCTGAACCTGTCAGCACCCAGCTATTTTTTCTTCTAAATTCGCCGCTAGAGAAGAAAGCACTTCACTGGTATGCTGACTTCAATGTTTTACGCACATACCAAAGCACAGAGTTTTATGACGTTCGCAAGCAAGCATTTTTCGCACGAATTAGGCTCGTAAAGGTCAACGCAGAATGTTGATACGAACGCAAAGTTTTGGGCAAGTTGGTATTCCGTTCCATAAGGCATTGGCAGCGCGAAACACAAAAAGGACTTCGATGACTCCTGAACTTCGCATTCAAGAGTGAAACGCGATAGCGTGATAAGGCCCCGTTCGTATTGTCTTCCCGTTCGCTTGCCACGCTTCGCTTCTTCCTGCACACTTCAACCGCGCCGCGAGCAAAGGAACACCAGTGCGCGTAACATGGCGTGCTTTCAACTATCCTTGAGTTGGTTAGATGGTTTTTCCTCAGTAGCCTACCGCGTGTACAGTCGCAAAGTGCCCACCAAGTCAGATTTCATCATTTAGTGAATTGGTGATGTACCCACGGGAAGGAAATACGCACACCTATAAGGATATAAATATTGTGTTGATTATCTGGTTGGTGACCCCTCAATGTGCCATATTTAACGTCACTCCTCGCAACAATTTACGAACCACAGGTCCTTTTTTTTCAGCCGAGGTACTTTCAAGCACGGGAATGGTTCATTGCTGGAGCACTTGACGGGTACGCAAAAGGCTTGGGTTCCATTCCGACCAGGGGCGTAGGCAGAAATTTTGTTTCGGCGGGGGGGGGGGGGGGGCATCTCTTTGATCTCAAGTGGGGGATGGGCAGGCAGATGTGGCCGAATGTGATTTGGTGCTGTGTATGCTAGGCAAAAAAAGAAATATTCGTGGGGTGAGGGGGTGACACGGGCCAATTGTGCCGCCACTTGAGTACGCCGCTAATTCCCACCCGTACCCCCAATTTATTATATTTGCATCAATCGCAATTTTTGGCTCAAGGACTGTGCCTTCCTTTGGGCACAGCCAACGATGCGGACGCCAACACCGAAATTTCTGTGAAAGCAGCTTCTTCATGGTACCACGTTAATAAACGACAGACGCAGCGAGAAGACCAAGACAAACGCTTGTCTGTGTCACCTCCCTTCGTCATTTGTTTGTATTAAATGCAAAGTATTTCTTAGCGAACCCAATGCACATGGACCGTTTAAATATCTGTCACCTGCCACGGTGGTGTAGTGGTTATGGCACTCGACTGCTGGCCCGAAGGTCACGGGTTCGAAACGCCGCCGCATTTCGATACAGGCGAAATTCTAGAGGGACGTGCGTTAAGATTCACGCCCCCGATAAAGAACACCAGATGGTTAAAATTTTGCCAGCCCTCCACTACGGCGTTGTTCATAATCGTATCATGGTTCTGGGACGTAAATTGTAAACAGTAATATTATCTATCTATCTATCTATCTATCTATCTATCTATCTATCTATCTATTCTATCTATCTATCTATCTATCTATCATGTATCTATCTATCTATCTATCTATCTATCATCTATCTATCTATCTAATCTATCTATTCTATCTAGCTATATCTATATATCTTATCTATATCTATATCTATCTATCTATCTATCTAGCCGCTCTATTTCTCGTGTCCCTTTACTTGATATCTACCGAAATTTGATGTAAATAGCGCACGACGAACACAAATTGACAGGTCGTGACAGCCGCAGCGTGATCAGTCGGTAGTGTACGTCTAAAAGCGCTCCCCCAGTCACGTGTGGCGCACCTGGATACCACGGCACAAGGTATACAGGTATGCGGCACAGGTGATTCATAGTCTGTATTGGCCATGGACAGCAAGTGTAACTTCGGAAATATTAACTCTTGACCCCTGACAGCGAAATTTCGGATTGTGACTTAATGAATGCAATTCGTAACTTTCTGTCTGATAATCGCGAAATTGAATCGCAAATGTTCTAACCCGTCGTATTATGAATGCTAGCGTCGTTAATTGCGACCATCTTGAGTGTAATTTTAAAACGACCGCCTAAAATAGTAAGAAGCTAGCGCCCCCACTGCGGGTGAGCGTTGAGATACCGGCGTTCAAGCTTTTGTGGGGTTGAAAGGGCTGTGTACAATTCGCGGTCGCACGCACGATAAAGAACGAAACGATGTGAGGGGTTTCGGTATGAGCTAAGCCTTTTAAGCATTAACTAGACTCAAGAACGCGTCCCTGAGAAAACAACAGAAGCATTCGTGGCGTAAGCAGCCAGAACCCTTGACAGCAGTCCACAACAGAGCGAGAGGAGCGAGGAAAACAGTTTTC
>NC_051186.1:88087918-88109928 GCF_013339695.2 Rhipicephalus sanguineus
TGTGCCCCCCCCCCCTGGCTACGCCACTGACTTGAATATCTCCCATACATGACATGCATGATATGCATGTCCTGTATGGCACGATTTATATACATCGCTCATGGTGCACTCATGGCGTTTCGCCTGCTTGATATGCACCAAAATTGGTAGTGCGCGATGTGTCTGTATGATGAATATAACTGACAGTTGGTAACACGAAAACCATGACACGCATATCATGTACGACATGATTTACATGCCACGCTCACGGTGCACACGCAGCCATTTGGCTAGCTTGATATACACTATAATTCGTATTGCGCGACGGGACTGTATGACGAACATAAATGACAGGTCCTAACATGCTAATCATGACATGCATGTCATGTACGGTATGATATACATGACACTGCCATGGTGCGCTTCCGGCCGTTTTGTGAACTGGATATATACCAAAATTGGTATGACATAACGATAGTGCGTGATGAGCATAAATGACTGGTAGTGCATTGTATATTCCAGAATATACGTTTCATTATCATTGTATATACCGGATTGTACATGCACGCAAAAGCCATGAGACATGAGTCGCCAAAGCAAAAGCTTTGGCGACTCATGTCTCTTTGTGCAGTATCGCACTGCTACCATACGGAAACAAAAAGTTCTTTCTTCCAGTTCATACCTCCTCACAGTTTTCCTGCTAAGTCATATGAACCATGGAAAATGATTCTCGGAAACAAAATACCAATAAACCCTAGACATGGCAGTGCTATGCCAGTTGCTGCAGGCTGCTGACTGAATTCTATGAGCTGTAGTTCCTAACCTTTACAAGCCAGTAACGTAAGCTTTACTCAACACAGCAATGACGTCTTTTTTAGGACGCTGGAATGCGTATCTTCAGCCAGTGTTTCTACGGGGCATATACCGAGCGCTTTTCCTGCGAAGTGTGATAATCCAACACCAGAACTACCGTCACTCTGAGTGTGTGGGCATCAGCCGCCACTATATCAGCATCGTAGTTTTAAATGCGAAGCATTTGTTAGCGAACCTTGGGCATTTTGAGCGTTTCTATCTATCTATCTATCTATCTATCTATCTATCTATCTATCTATCTATCTATCTATCTATCTATCTATCTATCTATCTATCTATCTATCTATCTATCTATCTATCTATCTATCTATCTATCTATCATCTCACTCGTGATTGCCTCCCTAACGTGGAGACCAAAACTAGTAGGAGAGGGTGAGAGGATTCGAAGAATATGACTGCTGGGTCATGACATAAATAACCTGAAAATCCTGTCGCGTACGTCGTCAAACCCTTCCCTCCAGACATGTGTGGCACATACCCGTTAACCACGGGCCGCGGTGTACCGGCATGCGCCATAGGTGAGTGACACTTTATATCTACCAAGGAATGGCGAGATTAGATATTGGTGTTACAAAAGCCGACATCGGCAGCGTTGACCCGACGAATTCAAATAATAAAAATTAGGATCCCAGCAGGACTCGAAAACACGCATTCCACGTGGCATTCAGCAATACTACCACCGAGCCATGCCAAGTCTAGAACTGCTTTGGCAAAACAGCCTATGCAGGCGTAATGGCGGTGCAACGTCAATTGGGGTTGTGGTGCTGGCTATCTAATTTTACAAGAAAGCAACGACACTACAAATGTACACTTACGATACAGGCGTCATGACAGGTTACGTTCTGTGGTTCCAGTGTTGGCTCCGCTTTTAAAGCAGTTTCATAAACAATACATTCGTATTACTATGATTCAGCAAGCTATACTCAAGCGTTGCTCGACCCCGGAGGAATACAAAGTTACGAATGATATTCACATCATCGCATCGTAAAGTTCACTTCGTTACTATAATACTGATGCATGTTCTCTAACGTGAAGGCTGACGTTACGTCAGACCTCAAGTTACCCTTTAAACGCCTGTGTTATCGTAGTGCTTGGTAAGCCCACGCTGTGCACAAGGCTACTACACTTACAAACTGGCTAGGAGCATAGCGCGGGAGCACACATTGGTAAAGAAGTACGAGACGAACACAAGCGCTTTAGTACATACGTAATGTTTATTAGTTTGTGGCAAAATCGGATCCAACACTGCAACGGTGACGTCGCGCCGACATGACGCCTATACACGGTCTGTTTCCGAAGGAGTTTCGAGCCCTAATATGGCTCTTCAGTAGAATACGCGGCTTCCACGCAGAATGCCGAGGTACGGTTCCGGCTCAAATGGCCATTATTCATTACGCTCGGCTAGATTTTTCTCTCAGCAACAATGCTGAGCTGCGATTTCCTGCGACATGGGCTCATTAAAGCTTTTGCGTTAAGAACCTCTGACACCAAAATTGAAACCTCGAGACATTACTATTGTTTTATTGCTCTGTATACGTGGGTACATCTGAGCGACCTTTAGTGAAGAACATGTCCTTTAAGATATTTTGTTTCGTTTTAATATACGCGTGAGCGCTCATCTGAGTTGGCCGCACCTCGCGACATTGTCGCTGGCATGACGTGGATTGGGTACAGCGCGTGGCATTCCACGAGTAAAGCGAGTATTGTCCGGAAACTTACGGGGCGCACACAGTACCAGGACAGGCACCCGATGAAAGCTGTTGTTCCTCGCTCCTCTCGCTCTGTTGTGGAGCTGCTGTCAAGGTGGTTCTGGCGGCTTACGCCACGAACGCTTCTGTGTTTTCTCAGGGTACGCGTTCTTGACCGTCTAGTTAATGCTTAAAAAACTTAGCTCATACCGAAGCCCCCCACATCGTTTCGTTCTTTGTCGTGCGAGCGACCGCGAATTGTAAACAGCGCTTTCAACCACACCAAAGCTTGAGCGCACGGTATCTTCAACGCTCACCCGCAGTGGGGCGCAAGCTTCTTACTATTTTAGGCGGTCGTTTTAAAATTACACTAAAGTTGGTCGCAATTAACGACGCTAGCATTCATAATACGACGCGTTAGAACATTTGCGATTCAATTTCGCGATTATCAGACAGAAAGTTACGAATTGCATTCAACAAGTCACAATCGTAAATTTCGCTGTCAGGGGTGAAGAGTTAACATTTCCGAAGTTTACTCTTGCTGTACATGGCCAATACAGACTATGAATTACCTGTGCCGCATACATGTATACCTTGTGCCGTGGTATCCAGGTGCGCCACACGTGACTGGGGGAGCGCTTTTAGACGTACACTACCGACTGATCACGCTGCTGCTGTGACGACCTGTCAATTGTGTTCGTCATACGCTATTGACCTCAAATTTCGGTAGATACCAAGTAAAGGACACGAGAACTAGAGCGGCTAGATTAGATAGATAGATAGATAGATAGATAGATAGATAGATAGATAGATAGATAGATAGATAGATAGATAGATAGATAGATAGATAGATAGATAGATAGATAGATAGATAGATAGATAGATAGATAGATAGATAGATAGATAGATAGATGCTAAATCTAAGCACACGGTCCTCTATTGAAATGCGGCGGCGTTTTGATCCCGCGACCTTCGGGCCAGCAGTCGAGCACCATAGCCACTACACCATCGTGGCGGGTGACAGATTTAAACAGTCCATGTGCATTTGGTTCGGTGAGAAATGCTTTGCATTTAAAACAAACGAATGACGAAGGAAGGTGACACAGACAAGTGTTTGTCTTGGCCCCTTCGCTGCGTGTGTCCTTTATTAACGTGGTGCCATTAAGATGCTGCTTTCGCAGAAATTTCGTTGTTGGTGTCCGCCACGTTGGTTGTGGCCAAAAAAAAAGGCCCAATCGGTGAGCCAAAAACCGCGATTGATGCAAATAATAGAAATCGGGGGTACGGCTCGGGATCAATGCCGTAGCCAGGGAATGGCAAACCGGTCCCATGCACCACCCCACATTTTTTTTTTGCCACGGCATACAAAGCACATAATGGCACTCGACCACACCTGCGTGCGCGGCCCCCACTTCAGATCAAGGAAGTCCCCCCCCCCCCTCCCGAAAAATATTTCTGCCTACGCCCCATTTCGACATTAAACCCAGGCCTTCTGCGTACCTGTCAAGTGCTCTACCAGTGAACCATTCCAGTGCTGGAAAGCACTGGAATATACATAAAGTACTGGAAAAAGACCTGTTGGGGCGAGGCATCACGGTAAAAAATGAAACATTGCGATGAATCACGTTAAAACATGGAACATTGCGTGCCAGCGGCGTAGAATCACAGCACGTGCCACAACATATGAATAGAGATACAACTGGGTGATCTTAAGGACCGACCCATTGCGACGATGATGATGAGGAGGAATAATTGATTATCATCGTCAACCGTAGAATCAACAAAATATTTAGCTCCTTAGGTGTGAGTATTTCCTTCCAGTGGGTATATCGCCATTTGACTAAATGCTGAAATCTAGCCTAGTGGGCACTCTGCGACTATACCTGCTGTAGGTTACTGAGGAAAAACCATCTAACCAACTCAAGGATAGTTGAAAGCACGCCATGTTACGCGCACTGGTGTTCCTTTGTTCGCGGCGCGGTTGAAGTGTGCAGGAAGAAGCGAAGCGTGGCAAGCGAACGGGAAGACAATACGAACGGGGCCTTATCACGCTATCGCGTTTCACTCTTGAATGCGAAATTCAGGAGTCATCGAAGTCCTTTTTGTGTTTCGCGCTGCCAATGCCTTATGGAACGGAATACCAACTTGCCCAAAACTTTGCGTTCGTATCAACATTCTGCGTTGACCTTTACGAGCCTAATTCGTGCGAAAAATGCTTGCTTGCGAACGTCATAAAACTCTGTGCTTTGGTATGTGCGTAAAACATTGAAGTCAGCATACCAGTGAAGTGCTTTTTTCTCTAGCGGCGAATTTAGAAGAAAAAATAGCTGGGTGCTGACAGGTTCAGTACAAAGTGCGTGCTTTGGACTTTGACGTGCACATGGCATGCCTGTTTTTTTTTTCTTTTTTGCTGATGCCGGAGTAGCATTCTCTCTCATCAAATATGGGAGCGTGCTTTCGCGTTTTTTTTTTTAATGTAAGTCTGTGTAAACGTGTTGTCTTCAATGAGCTGGAGTCACTTTAACATCTTCCTTCTTAGCACCTGAGTGCTTCGTACACATTCTAAAGTAGTTTCCGCGTAAACAACAAAGATATAATATTTTATATGCAAGGAACTGTGCGCATTTAAATTGCTTGAAACCAGAGTGACTTTCTCTCACTGCAGATTTATATCACTCGATTCAGTAGGCAAAATGGATCAGAATTCAAAAAAGATTATTTTCTCATTGATGCGAATATTCCTCCACGCGCTGATAATTTTAGAGGCCGCAGGAATTACAGTGATGGAAGTATGCGCTACCGAGAGACTCAGTGGAGCTAACGAGGTTGGCGGCGCGACTATCTACGACATTGTCAAGGTAAGGGACCTTTATTTTAAAGCGTCGTTATTTTGCATTTAAAAAACACGATATTCTCGGTCTGTGAAGGGCGCCTCAAACATGTGAACTCGGCCTCTGGCTACCGTCTCTTCGCCGAAGGTCCACATGCTTCTTTGCTGTGCCATTTATTGTTCCTGATATTCCGCAGGGAACACCTCGTTGCGGAGTACCGAAATATGTCGCTCACTTGTGAAACCCCCAGTTGTTCTTTCTGAATACCGCACATTTTCTGAGCACTCTCTTCACCGCACGCTTTTTCACAAACTAGAAGCCCTCGAATCTTGATGATGTGGCCGGGAAGGCGCTTTCGAAAAAGCGTGGAGCCGTTCACTTTAACGCAGACTGCAAAAAAAAGCCTCTGTTCACGGAAAGACCTGCTGGCAATGCGTTGCCAGAAGTCTTTCCGCACTATTAAGACGAAGAGGCTGTAAAATTATGAAGAGATGGCGTAACTATCACAGCGCATTGCGTTTTCTGCACACATGCGTTCCGCTATTGAAGTACGAAAGCTATTGTTTTCTATATACAAAGCTGCCGTGAACTACTCATAGAGAAACCATTTCGTTATAAGACGTTCCGTCCACTTTCTATATGACTTCCATTAATTTCATGAAATTAGACCCAGGAGTTCCTTTTATACATCCATAAGTATTGATAATGAGATACATAGAACGTGTAAAAGAGAAAATGCGGTAGTTATGATCTTGTTTTATAGTGATATATTTGTCCCATAACTAAGTCTTTCAATATATGAGAGAAATCTGAAATGAGAACACCAAGGCAGATGTATTATAAAGACATTTGCGACATTATGTTTTCCATTCACAAATGTTCCATTTTAGATGAACAGAGGACGTCTTTCGATGCACTGCAGGGATCAAAATTGCAGTTGAACCCCTTATAAGAGACACTTGTAAGAGACAAATGCGCATAAAAAGGGGGGTTGATCAGAAAATGAGGACATCGTACCCTGCATATAAGAGACACCTCATGTAAGGGACAAGAAGAGATCCCCTGTGCATCTCTCTTATAAAAGGGTTGAACTGTGATTTGCAGCACACTGCACAGATAACACATGCACATAATGACCTGGAAAGGTTCTCCGTACTTTTATGTAATTTTTGTACAAGGTGGTGTTTTGATCTGTGGTGTCTCAGGTATATAAAGTGATGAAATTACCTTACGAAGAAATTTTTGAAACAATGCAACTTTACCACACAAAAAGTACGCGTACTTGTATTTAGAAGTACTTTTTGTGTGGATGTGCTGTGTCTCGCTTTGGGCGCATACATGTGAAAGAAAGCAAATGTTTGAGGTTAATGCATCGATTCTGAAATTTATGTTAGATGCATCGCTGAAAATATAACAACAATCAAGATCTGTCTTGTCGCTGTCGCTGACGCTGTAGATCTGTCGCTGTTTCAAACTTTGCGCAGCTTAGTGCAAGCTTCGCCAATTTTTTTTTATTGCGATAAACTTCGGTAATCCCAAGCGCCAGCATATCTTTATTCTTATTGAGAAAGGAAACATCGCGAAACCTTGGCTCACAACAAGCAGGAATTGTACAAACTTTCCGTAAAAGACAAACTATCAGCAAGTATTAGCTATTGGAATTCCTGCTTCTATGAGCCTTGGTTTTCCCGTGTTTCCGTCCTCGATAAAAGCAAAGACACGCTGGCGCGTGAGATTATCGAATCCTATCATAACGAAAATAAGGGCATGTTAAGTGACACGTCTGTTAACATGACTGGGAGCATAACTTTTTTTTCAATCATTTCTAGATAAAAAGCCTTTACCATACCCAGTGTAATGTGATGTAAATGTGAGGCGATGTGCTTTGCGCATGTGTTCTAGGGTTTCATCTACCAGTGCTTGTCTGAGAATAAAGTTGGCTGCGAGTGACGCTCTTTTCTGTTTCTTATATTTGATGTGTTTGTTGAGCGTATTTTTGCATTCCAGGAATAATGTACGAATTCGCCCAGCAACAAGTATTACCAATACATTTTTCGCAGTCTTTATGAAAGCTATGTAAAGGAAGTTCTACACTGAATAGGTTTCTCAATTATGTGCTTCATTACGTGGCTGTAGCATGATGTAGAGTATCCCTTTTTACAGTTTCTCCGACGTGTACCGATGCCCAAGCCACTGGAGCGCCAGAGGAATCGAGCTAGCTGGAATCGCTTCCGCAGCAGCATTGTATTATCACTGACTAAAATAACGTTTGGCTAACCAAAATGCCGCCGACAGTTGCGAATGCCGAGTAATAAAAGAAACGATGTTTTCGTCTCAGTTTGTCACCGCTGGTTTGCGTGAACTCTATTCAGCTTAGGTAAAAAGAATAGTTTCTCGCATATAGTTCACACTAACGTATCACTTTGTGCTTTGTTACAGAAAAAAAGCAGCTGAATTCCAGTAAGCCTTACTAAGTATAAAAGTGATCAATCGTTTGAGAAAATATCAGAAATTGCAATCGATTGAATGTAGTTCTATAAAAACATTCATTTACATATCATAAAATCTAATTCGGTATTTTTGTAATTTGTTGTTCAATCATCTAAAGCACGGAGCTGTCGAACATTTCTAGATGTTGGTTAATGCCTTTACCAATGTTTCATGCACTGCTTTGTGATACAGTGCTTCCAGGACTGCCGGTATATCTACTGAGTCTAATGCACTTCCTTACTGGAATACAGCAGTACCCCCCATAGCAAAGACACGAAACAGGAAAGGGCGTCCCTCACAACTTACAGTTAGCCCCTCTGTAGTGCGACGTTCGTGAAATGATAGGAAATCACCTGCAAGTAGAATGTGCTAGTAATTCGGAGGGCTTCGTAGCGAAGCAAAAGACGGCGGCTATTGAATCGTGCCAGCGCGTTTAATCCTCATGTGCTGTTGTTCAAAAGAACCTTTTTAGCGTCTCAGCCCCGCTGGCACTGCAGTAAGCTCATTTACACGCGGGTACGCACCAAGTTTCGCCCGACCATGCAAAATAAGATCGGTGCACATAACAACGTTAGCACCGTGCACTGTTAGGGTCACAACAATATTCCATGAATATTATCAAGGTAGCAGCACCTGCATTATTCTCGCCTTCTAGAGAACACATGACACACACTCCAGTTTTAATGCTTAGAAAATTCAAACATCCCCACGCAGCCATTTCTGAGTGCCAATAAGTGAAGCATAATCACCACATTCGCTCTGCTGCGCACACGTTCGCAATAAACATGAAAGATAAAGTGCCCCCTTCTAAAAATTTTGAGTCTACTCAAGGTATAACAAGTACACACAACGTGTAAAATAGTTTGTTTTGCATCGTTTATAATATGATGTGGCATTTCCAGAATTTCCCATGCAGATTTAAGCCAACTCATGAATAAAACTATTGGATGCGCATGTGATGTATTCTTCTGAAACGGAAAATATTATTAGGGGCGAAGCTCCTTATGCCGTGGGTCTGTCCATCCTCCGTTTGTTTGTAGCGTTGTCGTAGCCACCTCTAGCTCGTGAGAAGCGCGCGTTCTGGTATGCAGTAGAAGAAGAAGACGACGTTGACGAGTGACACTCTCGTTGCGTGTTCGCCTGTGTGGCGTTTTTTCTTCTTTACTACGTCTCGTGTTTTCAACGACACCCGAAGACAACATTTCAGAAGTAACGAGCCATGAGGCTCCCTCTTGGCACGCTTTCTCTTTAGCTCGGAGTCGCCAGATAGAAGACAAGGCTGCGGAACGGAGGGCACGGAAGGCGGCGGCAGCGCGCGCTCGCAGACAGAATCCTGAGGTAAGAGCCCGCGAGGGCGAAACTGCTCGACAAGCTGCACGGTTGCGGCGAGAAGACCCCGCCGTTCGAGCCCGCGAGGCCGAAGCTGCACGGCTGCGGCGCAAATCAAATCTTCAAAATGTGAAGGACCGTGCAGCGGCGAGAAAGCGCGCGTACCGGCAGGCAGAGCCCGAGGCTGTGCGAGCACGTGAAGTGGCTGTAAAACGCATCAGGCGGGCTCTGCCCGAAGGCGCCGACGCGCGCTTCCAGCGGGACTCCCTTGATAACAGTTTCGGCTATAGTTGCGGTGTGTGCAACAGATTGTGGTTCTCAAACAATCTAGTCACAATATCTTCCATCAAGAGGGACCACGCTCGCGCCAATGCCATCGCCGTGCTGCAGCGCGAGTTCGCTTCGCCCCACTCATCATTCACCACGTGGATATGCTGTGGTTTTTTTTCGGCTACACACTCAATCTAACGCACAGTCACAAAATTTTCTCAAAATTTCCTTTGCACACCATGCTTATCGCAGGCGTATACTTTTTTTTTTGCAGTTTTACAACACAACTGAACCGACATGGACGTACATGTCTTCGGATGAAAAAACATTTATGTGCGAAGTCGACATACTGAAAAACATAACGAACATAAATGTCACGTTTGAGAAGTATTTCTACGACCGGACGGTAAAGTAAGTAACACACGATCGAAAAATTTCTAAATACCTAGTTGTACTCAATTTTTCTCACTTATCTCGGCAGAACAAAGCAGAATTACTGGGGATACTTTGCCATATGGAGCACAATGGAGCAAAGAGATGACATTTTTAATCAAGTCGTGCTGGGCTTTCCAGGTAAGCTAGGCCTCTGGAATGTGTATATCACCACATCCCTAATTCGAATGTTCGTTGCACCAAAAAGATGTCTATACTTTCGTCAACAATGTTGCAATGTTTTGCATATTACATTCATTTATAGCCATATTGTCTTCGGAGATATTTTCATGACTACGCACTACCACAGCCACCTGGCCATGGTGCTGAGTTCCTGAGCTCACGGTCGGGGAGCGAAACACGGCTGTCGTGGTCGCCGCGTTTTATTGTGCGCAAAACTATAATGTGTCTTTTTTGGCGACGCAGTAGAATACCTCTAGGAATTCCAGAGCGCAATGAAACAGTTTTAACATTCAATGAAAGGATACAAGTTACTTATTATGTATCTTTCGCAAAGGCGGAAAGACCCTCCATAAGTACGCATTTGAAAAATATAAACATTACTTAGATTTATTGAAATCTGCTTCGAAAGCACACCAACGAAAAAACTTACAGCATATCGACGGGTGAATGATGAAGAGCTTGGGCGAAGCTCCTGAAGCAATCATGGTTACACCGTAAAATGTTCAGTGGTTTCGCCCAGCAGTAACCAAAGCGATACGCCGCTTTGATTACTGCACGCCATCTAGCGTACAGGGTGCCGCTGCTTTCTTTTTTTTCTTTCTTTTTTGCACGCATATTGCACACTGCACACATCTCTGTGGGACAGCGCCATCTAGTATATCGTCACCTAACTGCAGTTTGAATGCATGGATGGTTGATGGATGGATGCTATGAGCCTCCCCTTTATAACGGGGCGGTGACAAGTGTGCCACCAGGCTCGACAAACAAAAAAAAACCCTTTACTCTTCTTTTTCTTAGCGTTGGCCTAGTGTCTTTACTTCAATTAAAACTATCTTACTTCAGAAAAAAAAGTTTTCAGCTTCGTTCTCTGGCCTTTTCGGCAGAATGTCCTTCCTTTTTTTGTCCAATATTTATTTTTGTCATTTCTCTCTAATTTTCTACCACCAATACGCTAACCGTCTCTTACTTATTTCCATCGGGGGTGTGTTCAGCTTTCCATTGTCTCTAAAACCCAAGGCGTCATGTAGGCTCGTGCCTAAACGTACACCTGGGTGATATCTCCACATTCAATCAGAACATGCTCCGCCGTTTCCTTATCTTCCCCGCAGCACGTGCATTGTTCTTCTTTACTGAATCTCGCTTTATAACTACCCGTTCTAAGGCAACCCGATCTCGATTCAAACAGTAAAGCGCTTCCCATTGAATTATCGTAAAATGCCTCCTCCCTTATTTCAATTTTGCCCTTTCCATAGTTACTCTAAGCCGGTTTTTTCTCCATAGCTGCCGTCCAGTAAATCCTCTCCGCCTCTCTGACTTTTCGCTTAACGGCTCTTTACTGACATACTGCTTACACTACCAGCCGTATATTTACTATTGAACCTCCTAGTTCTTTTTCTCCACTGTGTGTCCACGTTCTTCCTATACAAATAACGGACCACCTTCTCTGCCCATCTACTCTCCTTCATATTCCTTAGCCTTTCTTCGAACCTTATTTTGCTCTGAGCCTCTCTCGCCTCAAAACCTGCCCATCCCACATCGCCCTTTACTGCCTCATTTGTCGTCTTCCCGTGAGCACCCAACGCGAGGCGTCCCACGGTCCTTTGATTTATATCCATTCCCGATTGCACCTCTGCCCTTATGCACACCATTGAGTTCCCAAATGTAAGCCCCGGAACCATTACACCTTTCCACAGACCTCGAAGCACCTCCCCTAATGTTTGGGTAACCTCCCTGCCTTCTCCCTTTTGTGTTCCTTCCTTCCTTCATTCCTTCCTTCCTTCCTTCGAAGCACCTCGTACCTATTGTATCCCCACAACGCTCTGTGCTTCATTATTGCAGCATTCCTCTTTCCTTTTGCTGCCGAGGCTTTTTCCTGTGCCTCCATGTACCTGTCACCCTCATTTATTCATACTCCGAGGTGCTTGTATTCGCTCACCCTCGGTATTTCTTGGCCCTGTATTGACAGCGCCTGATCACAAGGATCACTGAAGACCATCAATCCACACTTCGTTACACTAAATCCTAGTCCTAGAGCTTCCCCTTCCCTTCCGCATATATCCGACAGCTGCTGTATGTCCTCTCGACTGTCAGACAATATCGTCAGCATAAAATAATCCTGGAAGCTTCTGCTCAATCATCACGCCTCCCTGTTTGTGTGACATATTAAAACCAAAGTTGCTACCTTCTAGCGCTTTTTCCATATTCACCATGTACAGCGCGAATAACAGCGTGGACAAATGACATCGCTGTCTCAGCCCCTTGCTAATCTCAACGTTTTCTTTGCTATTCATTCCTTCCCATTCTATGCAAACTGTATTTTCTCGGTGTATCTCCCTCAAAAGCTGTATACAGTCGTCGCCTATGCCCATTCCTTTCAATATATCCCGCAAAATTGCCTGATTAACGTTGTCGTACGCCCCAGTGATGTCTAGAAAAGCCACGTACAAGGGCCTATTTTCTATTTGAGATATTTCTATACACTGAGTGAGAACAAACAGGTTATCGTCTAACCGCCTGTCGACTCGAAATCCATTCTGGAGTTCTCCCAAAATATCGTTGTGTTCTGCCCACTTTTCTATTTTCATTTTTACTGTTTGCATCGCCAACCTGTATGGTACCGATGTAATGGTTAGTGGTCTATACGAGCGAACGTTATCCTTTTCTCCCTTGCCTTTATAGATTAAGTTCATTCTACCTTTTCGCCAACTATCCGGTATTTCTATGGGACAGCGCCATCTATTGAATGATACGGGAGACGCGACGGCGGGGACAAGCCGCATGGAGCGACGACCGACCAGGTGATGCTGTAAGGAGCTTCGCCCCTGAAAAATTGCCGCATGAGAGCCATATCATCTTCCCTCCTGTTAGATAAGTGGTGAAAAACGTGACATAGGGAAATTCAAGGTGGGCACATGTTCTTATTCGATAATTAACAGTTCGGGTTTCACGCCTCAAAACCACAATATGATTATTAGGTACGCCATAGTGAAGGCCTTCAGAGTTCTCGTCTAACCTAACTGGGGCTCTTTAACGTGCACGTAACTCTAAATACACGGGCCTCCAGTCTTTCACCTTCATGTAGGCAAATAGCGGCAGTTGTGGATGCGAAAAGCAATCTCGTATTTTCTCTCTACATTATTACAGATGAGGCTCCATTCAAAAATGAGGTATTATGGTATGCGCCGCAAGACTATAAATGCGCCGTAATAAAGGTGCATTTGTACCACAATTGTAAGTATAAAAATATGGAGATACGACCAGCATGACATAGACTACATTAAGCGAACCTTTAATTAAATGACTTAATAAGTCGCAGAAGTACCAGGCACGGTCAGCTGAAATGCGCTTACCTTCTTGCTACAGAACGTTGCCGCACTGATTTGATAATTTCGAACATTCAGTTTCATTCCCGAACACGGCCGCCGCTTTTCTATCGGTCGCAATGCAAAAACAACTACGTACGCATCAATGGCTTAAGATAATTTTGAAGGCTCGTTTATTTGTTTGACACAATCTTAATGAAAACCAGCAGATAATGAAGTCACAGAGGGTATAGAGGACGTTAATTGTGCTGTGTTAAGTGTGTCGTATTAATTGTGATATTGAGGCGAAGAAAGTGAATCGGACGAAAAGACAACTTGCCGCCGACCGGTACCGAACCTGCAACCTTATACTTACGCGTTTTCCGTAACGTGGCGAACCTGACACGTTATCCGAAGGTTACAAGTTCGGTCCCTGCCGGCGGCAAATTGTCTTTTCGTCAACATTACCTTTATTCCCATCAATTTCACATTTACTACAATACACTTAAAACAGTACAATTAACGTCCCCTATACCTACCTAAGCTTCATTATCTGCTGTTTTTTTGACGTGCACATCAAGTATTTCTGACCCATAAGTGCGTACGTCAGCTTGTTTACTGACGAACACACCTTTCAGATGGCTGTTGCATGTGCAGGGGGGGGTGAATGTGGCCGACATTGCAGCTTGCTATTACACAGCCGAAGTCAGTGCTCATTTATTGAAGGCCGGTTAGCAGAAGAAATAGATCCGAAGGTGTTACGATTGGAAGTGCTCATAATTATTTTATTCTGACAAAGCGAAAAAAAGAAAGGTAATGAACGTTGTGCATGTGGCTATATCACCACACAAAAAAAAGCGGTAATTCAAGCTTCACAAGTCGGCCTCGTGCCCCACAGTTGTCTACTTTCTCTCAGCCAGAAACTCAACGACAAAATGAAAAAAAAATGTTCATTGGCTTAGCTCGGCTATGCCAGGATAACGTAGCGTTAGGAAAGGTTCAGCTAATTATTCTTAGCTTTCCTGATTGTCAAGGATTAGCTTGAGTATCATACTTACAGCTGCTCCAATGACACGCACACGGTATACGTATTATGTGGCACATGTATATTTTGCCAGGCAGCTACATCGGGATCCGATGAGCTAACCCTTTGGGCTCGAGCGACGCGCTGGCAATTTCGAGCTGCTTTCCGTTCTTCGCGTTACATTACAATTTATTGCTATCGCATTCATTGCTTCGCCGTTGCGGCGAAACTGTGACTTTTTTTTTTAGGTCGCGCGCTCTCTGGCTTTGTTTGCCCCCCAAAGAAGAGCGCTACAACGGCATTAGGTGGCGTTACGTCACATGACGTCACGCCAGAATTAGTGACGTCAAGTTGACGTCACAAGTTTTTGCAATCTGTGACGTCGTAATGACGTCATATGATGACGTCACCGCGTGATGATGATTTTTTCCACCACTCGTCCCCGACGCCACCGAGCATCAATATCCGAGATCCAGGCCCGTAGCCAAGGTGGGAGCTAGGGGCCCGCCCCCTCCCCCCCCCCCCCCCCCCCCCCCGCGAAATTTTAATAAAGCAGGTGTTTTACCAATAATAAATAATGAAAATAGGTGTTTTTCTGGAATAGTCAAGGTTGACAACCTGCGCACTTGCGGCAATCGCTATACAACATGAAGTTCATTAAACACTGAATAACATTTTGATTAATAGTTTTTTATCACTTAAGGAAGTGTCATATCGATATGCTTATCAGGGATGGCGATCCGAAACACGTGTCTTAGCTCTCGCTGTAAGCTACTCTGCTCCGTGATGCAGGCATGTCAAGTCAGAGCGGTTTGGCGATATGATGCTGTCATTGCTGTTTCCCTGTGATGTACTGCATATCACTCTGGAATTTCTGCCACCCAACATTCTTGCCAGCTGAAGCCGCGCGAAGAACAATAGTGTTGTGAGGTGTGGGCTGACGAGGACAGATCCTCAACGAATATAATTCCTAAACATTTTGCTGTTAGTGCTTTTTCGATGTTCACTTTTTGAAATTGCAGCTATAGCTCAGAGTGGGTTATTGCATCTTTCAATTTAAATACCAAATTCATGCTCCTGTTTGTTTCGTGCATTTCATTCGCATGCGCCAAGAACCTTGTATTCTCTTAGTCTAGGTTTTCCTGGCCGGGCATTGATACATCGCTATAATTGGCATCATGAAGGACCACCAATCCGAATTCTTTTTTTTTTTTTTCACATCAACCCTAAGTTCTGGGGTGCTATGCAGGATGGCCCGAGATTCTCGGGCACACGAGTTTGCTCCAAGCTCATCCTACGGCGGTCATGATAGGAAGACAGTGCGGAGCGCGCGAAAGGAGCGTTGATAAAAACCGCTACAAGAACGAGCATGTTGTCACAAGCGCACGCGCGGCGTTTGCGGCGGTTTCCAAAGGAACACCGCGTGCGAACGCGTCAACGCCGCCACTCAGTGAACATTTCAACAGTGTAGCGACGTCAGCGTGATTGTCGCGCTATCTTTTTGCGAACTGAACATCGCGCCTCCCACAGGCGCTTTTGCCAACTGAACATCGCGACTCCCACAGGCGCTTTTGCCAACTGAACATCGCAACTCCCACAGGCGCTTTGCCAACTGAACATCGTGCCTCCTATAGGCGCTTTCGTGGGCGTTTGTGCTCTTTCAGACAAGTTCTTTCATTCCACCTGCAGCATGGAAATTTCCACTCTCGAAAGCAACAAGGGCGCACGCGCAGCACTGTCGTGCAGCTTGTTTCGCTTCTCTCGAATATTACAGATAAATAAATAGGTGGTTACTGCAACTTACAATACACGTCTGAAAAAATTTCTGCGGCAACTAATCGGTATAAACAATGTCTCCACCAACATGTAAACAGTAACATTTCTCGCCGCAGATGCCACCAGCGGCGCTTGCTTCATGGCTGTGAGTGGTGCGTCATGAGCGCGGTGAAATTGAACGTGAGTCATCGTATCCACGGCATGATATAACCTTTATTTCTTGGTGCGTGTGTACATAGTCTGTGCGACTATGCTCACAGATTAATTCTCCCGCTCGATGGTGTTGTAGCGTGAGCACTGCTCCTCGGCAAGAGCAAACGCGGTGAGCGGACCCGGTCTTCGCCGCAGGCGTCAGTCAATCAAACTGACTGACGCGCGAACTCGAGTACAAACACGTTGATTCTGAAAAGGCCCCAGTTCAACTCGTGACTGTCATAGTGCCGGTGTGCCTATCTAGCGTTTCATGCGGTGGAGGCTAAGCAGCACCTTCTTTGCATACTGAATAATTTGGTTAGCTTGCACTACTGGTGCAAGGCTGGAGTCATAGGACGAGCGTGTGATCACCTAGCTTCTTTCAGCTTTTTACGCGGGTCGTGTACTCAGTCTGCTCGATCTGCTTGGGAGTGAAGACCACGTCAGTTCGGTCTCAATTTTGATGGTATTAGTTAGCTATAGGTCTTAATAAAATCATATTGAATACTTTGTCTTAATTGGTAATGTTTATTCAACACGACATTAATTACCCAGTTTTGATTGGTAATGATCCAATTAGGGTGACGATATTTAGCGTGATCTCAGTGAGTAAGGCCCTAATTAGCTAGGTTTCAGTTAGCGCACCCGTAATTAGCGCCGCGTTAATGAGCATATTCTTAATTAGCTCGGTCTTATGTCTACACGGCTTTATTAGCATGGTCTTAGTAAGATGTGGCTGAATTAGCTCGGTCTTAGCATGACCTGGCTTAATTTCCTGTTGCAAAACCCAGCACCACTGGATACCAGCGTCGCGCTGGATACTGGGCTGCTGGAGCGGCGTTTTACTGGGAGGCGCTGGGTACTCAAGCGCAAAACGGCTCTACAGCGTTAAAACGGTGGTGCCTACGTTTCCTGCATAAACATAACAGTAAAGAAAGTCATATAGAAAGAATTAGTGCAATAAAAAAAAGCCGTATGGAAAAAAAAAAAACTACACCACGAGAATTCGAACTCGCCACTTCTAAATCTACAAACGCGCACTGTACCACTGCGCCACGCTGACTTTTTTTTCTTTATTTCCAGGCATTAGAAAACAGTATTTACAGTATTTACAGTCTACAGTATTTGGAGAAACCGCATGGCTGTAAGGCACTGTGACATAAATCCGAGACCGGTGAACTCTTACTTTACCGAGCTGGTGAGCAGACTACGCGAATTGTTTCGAATATTAGAATATGACGAAGAAGTGTTGGTGTTGATGGATGCTCTGGTCAAAATGAAAGTTTGTAATCTCACCCGCATGCTAAAACCGCTGCACTACTCCAAGCTGACACATGTCCGCAGCGTTGTAAAAGGGCTAGTCAATACAGTGAGAGAGCCTTTCGTTTCATATTTTGCTATCGCGTATTGAAGGAAGACTCAATCTTCCTTTGCAAATCAAGCTTGCTTCTTTATTAGACAATAACAAAGGGTGGCCGGCAACGAATGAAATGACCAAAATGGGAAGAGCACTACGTTTATTTAAGAATGCCCGTCTTAACTGCGAAAAATATCAAATGGATCGAGGATCTGGGTAGTTTGACGGCACTCACTGCCGATTTTTAATAGCCGTTCCTCGCCCTTGCGTCCCAAAAGTGAGGCCTTTTGTGAGTGAGCCCGCTCAGCCTCCTCACTCCCAAAAGTCGGGGGGGGGCTGAGCCCCCCCACTTTTGCGAGCGTTCACTGCCAGCAGCGCAGTGACAAACAACTATAGCGAAGTTTTCGTTCGACACAACTGTAACAAAAGTAGATTATGAAATTTAGATGTATCTCCAGATTCTGCAGTGAAGAAAGTCTTCCGTGCCTCACCACGACGCACCGTAGGTTCTCTGCGGTGCGAGTCGTCTGTGCAGTGCTTTGATACTTTGCGCTCTTGCATTGTAGAGGAGCCTATGCGTCTCATGCGTCAGGGGCTCTCATGCGTCAGAGTCTTCCGTCCTGTGTTTATTTCTGAAAACAAATTTGCATCCCCGCCGAAAGCTAGGGCGGAAACCAGTAGCATTTATGAAGATTTCATTCAATTATTGTTACTGCAGTTCGCAAGAAATGCCTCAGCTTTTTCTTCGAAAACGTACAGCACTGCCTGCCCTATCCCCTTGGCTGAAGTGAGTCGATGAGCGCGCAGATGCTCTGAGTGTTACTTGGGCAGAGCTGACGCGGAACGGCGGTAGATAAAGATTCCGCCTGTCTTTCGAAATTAATCTTATTCGCCTGGCTATCTTACTGTAGCTTGCAACGACTTTAGTAGCTTGGATGAGAGCGATAAAAAACACGCATCATCAACAAAAAAGAGTTTACAGAGCGATGCCGTATAAGCGCACGAACGGTTCAACGACGTTATACAAACCCTGATATTATTTATTAAGCGCAAAGAAATCCATTCTCTCCGCCTGCTACGACTAGCCTCTGCTAAACCATCGTTGCGATGCCATCTTCTCTTTCATTTCGAACAAGTCGAAAATAATAAGGTTTTGCTCGACATATTAACACTAATGCGCGGTTTAGTGCGTACTCGTAATTCTGACGTCGTAAGTTTCGCGGTTTGGTGACGCTGCGTGACAGGCAAGCTATTTTAGCACCGACCAGCAATTAATAACCAAGAGTGAAAAAGTAATGGCGAGGAAAGGCAGTATCAAAAATAATTTAGTACATGGATCTTCTACCTAACAATACGTGGTGAGTCACTGCGAGATGGGACGTTTTACTCCTTTAGTCGCATCGCGTTACGCACAGGCGCTGCGGGCATGACGCAGAAGACTTCGACCGATCATGAACAGTAATTATAGCTTATACGAGATAGAAAAAAAGGAGAAACTCTGTTTTTATGCCAGTCCAGATCTAGTCAATGTGAGGTTCGGCCGCTTGCATAGCCATATTTACTGAGAGGAAGAATGGTAAGGGCACACTTACCTTCTTTGCCCCAGCTTTCAGAAATGAAAGGTCAAAGTGTGACGCCTGAAGCACCATTTGTTGACGTTTTTAACCTTATACATCCCATTCAATACTTTTTCCTTAAAATCATATCGACGAAGGTTGCTCTCCTTGCTGAGGAGCTTACATTATAAAACTCAATGTCACAAAATTGCACACGTCCTATTTTTAGACTTCTCCAAAGCCGTTCACTTTGTCAACCACAACGTTGTGTTAAGAATGTTGGAATATTATGGTACTGGTGGCATAGCAAGTTTTTGAACCTCATCGTGTCTGCAACGTGGAACTCAGACTGTAATATTTGCAGGTGAATTCTCAGATGCAGTACCTCGCAGGGAAGCACTTTGTGACCTTTTCTGTTTACCCTCTCTATTTGCCATATCCCAAACATTGATAGCAAAGCTAAATTTGCAATCGATGCAGATGGCGCGACTTTATCTTTTCTGAGAAATTAAGGTTCAGAGCTAGTAACAAGGGTTAGCAGACCCAAACTGGTATAAATCTACCTTGAAGAACACATGACTTGTGATAATAAACACGTCACGAGTATGATGAGTAAACTCTGTAAAACAATTGGTATTATACGCAAAAAAAAATTGTGTAGCCTACATAATAATAATATTAATAATAATAATAATAACCCTACATCAGTCGGCACACTTCTGTACGAGGCACGTTTTTACAAAATAAATATTTCGCATTGCTCGTTCTAGCAATAACAACTCATAAAAATAATACGAAGAGGCACCGTTTCAAAACAACGTAGTTGATGCAATATGAAATGCGTCGTGCATACCTTTTTCATTGGCCTTTTTATAATAAACGCAGTACTATTTAGGTCAACTCCATATACACTGACAATGTTCCAGAAAATACAAAGTTGGGCTAGTTGATAATATTACTGATTATATTAACAATATTTACAACATGACAGAATCCCTAGCTGGACTAAAAGCACACAAAACAAAATGCACAGGCAAACCTCCAGACTGGCAAGTATGTCAGTACTAATTGGGGAAAGCCTATGCTGCAGTTTTTATGACCTGTGTTACTAAACACAATTAACGGTAACAACTTATTGATAGAAAAGAAATGTCACAAATGTATCTACGAAATGTACTATACTGGGAGCGACTCAAGTAACATATGCTCATACATAATCATTCTTCCAGTCACTGCTTTAAAATGCGTTGCTGGGCTGGTCGGTGCATGGATAAATTCTAGGAAAGCGGCGTATCAAAAGACAAGGAGGAGAGAGGACGCAACAGGGTCAAGTGCACTCGTTGCCCTTTCTCCCGTGCTAGTACTGTCCTGCTGCGCTCTCCATGTATTTATCATTTTTTGAAAATTCTTAATGGTTAATAGTCTAGTCACAAGAAAGGACACGGGACAGAGAGTCTCCCGTTGTCCTTCCTTGTGATTGTGCTCCTTCGCGCCTTAAAAGCAATATGAACTACACCAACTCACCCAACGAATAGTTCTCTAAACAATACTGCTTACTTGTATGAACGGATATGTAGTTTGTTCTGGGGCATGGCATGGAAAACATATTGTCGTACTTATCATTTTGCTGGCGTCTGCATCTGTATATATATATAATATATATATATATATATATATATACTATATATATATATATATATAATATATATCTAATAATATATCTATATATATATTATATTATATATAAACAATGAAGTGCTAACAAAGGACCGGAAGTAAAACGTTCAAAAAAAATCAGCACGTAGGAAAAATTGTTCAGTAAAGGACTGACGTTTCGGCCGCGGGACCGGCCTTCGTCGGAGTGATCGGAACAAGCGACGGTCCCGCCATATAAAATGCGCAGTAACGTATCATATGATACGTTACTGCGGCATTTTTAAATGGCTGTACGGTCGCTTGTTCGCAGAACAATTAGGAAAGGCACCTCGATAATTTTATCGTGTTATGAATGAACATAAAGCTGATGTCATCAGATACATTAAGAAGTGGAAAGTACGGCAAAACACAGTTACCAAGGTCAAGTGATAGTAGCTTGGGACATATACTCCTGCAGTACAACCACCCTACTATTCCATAGGCGCAGTTCTTCGCTACCTATAGCATTGCCTATTTGCATGATGGTCAGCAAATTCGAACGAATGGTGACATTAACATTGTTTAAGCTTAAATGTGTGAATGCTAAAATGACGACATGCCGTATTTTTACGCTGACAAAAGTAGTGTTCAAGAAGACTAAGCTACTTTTTCCATGCGTCTGGAGCATCTAGACAAGGGGACAGTACTGCAAAAGAGGGGGGGTGGGGTGGTTATTGAGGTGAGACGACGGCAAGCTGGTATACGAAAGCTTGCAGTGAACACAAGCATCGCGCCAACGCCAAACACGCAGCACAACTTAGAGAAGCGCTTTTTCGAATATGCGTCGACTCGCCAAACGGCGACAGAAGCAAAAAAACAATGAAAGTGAATGGGGGGACTTCAGCAGGCACCTGAGGCGCCGACCTAGTGGTTGAGTGAAACAATTTTATTGGGTCACAAGGGAAAGAAATCAGAAGGGTAGGGGGGGGGGGGTGGTAGGTTATAGCGCCGCCGTAGTTTCGGCACGACGGATTACCAAAGGCACAGAGCCGCGGTTAAGCGAGATAGAGACAAACTTCGGAGCAACACAGTC
>NC_051186.1:88110028-88187549 GCF_013339695.2 Rhipicephalus sanguineus
TCCTTCATTAGTACTGCTGTCATGTTTTTTTTTTTAATTTTCTCTTCTTGCGTTACGTCTGCGTGATTTCCTTGAAATCTCCGCGCTGTGGGAAAACATATTCTATCCACAAAATTTCCTTTCGCGATATGATCACCTCTGTGACAGCAGAAACCAAGATAATGTTTGAAACTATAGTACAGTACTCACTGATTGAAATAGGACAATTTAGGGCCATGTAAGGCACACACTTTCGTTTCCAGCGTCTTCAGTTCGGGTCATATCGGCGTAATTTCGACTCAAACGCGTAGGTCAGAGCCAACATCACCTTTAGAGTCCAGACTCGTCGCGACATGGCGTGGCTATCTCGAGCTATTGCGCATACCATTCGTTATACAACAAAATTTGATGCCTCGTTTGAATTAGTGAGTACTGTACACGAAGAGGTATTTCTGCATCTTCTCAACGTTCGATTGCTGTCGTTATCCTATTATATATTATCGAGAAAAGCATGAAGAGGTAATTAGCGAGGGCGGACTTTTCGGGCGCGTACTGTTCTTATATTTATTGGCTGCTACTGAAAGCAGTAATAAAAGAGTACGTAAAACGCTGCTCTTGTGTAACTAACAGAGCACAGCTCCAGACACTTGGCACAGATATTGCGCCGGATCTGCGGTTTGCATGCAATGTTCAGACGGTAATAGAAGAGCAGCGGCCGGTTGCCTTGCGACTCACTTTCTTCGTGATGAAACAACAACAAAAAAAATTGGGGGCAGCTACGGAATACTGGTGCGAAGACTACGGATACAGCAGGGCTGTTTGCCTTCCCCTCCGCCATTCCCTTCTAGTCACCCTCACTTCTATTTTGGACCCCCTTTCTATATTGTCCATGGCCACGACCTCCTCTATAAACTTACGACCTGCTCATGGCGCCGCTCCCCGTGTCGCCAGATTTTCTTTTGCTTGTTTGCTTTTTTTTAGTTCTCCAAAGTGCCGCAGCACGCCTTGGCGCCACAACTTACCCCCATCGCTGCAGCCGCCAAGCCGCTGTTCTGCTTGGGTGCGTGTGTGCGTTCGCTTGACGTTGTGGCACTCGAAGGCTGTCGCTTGTCACATCTATCTTTAATAGAAAAAAAGTAGAGCTGGGAAAGCAACGTAGGGCACAGGACCTATAACCAACGTGTAGCGAGAGCGACGGAGTGGATATCGAGGGATGGCTAGCGCAGCCGAGGTAAACAGCCGAGTTAGGTGGCTTGATGAAGTTCAAAAATTGATAATTGAGGGATAAAACGGAATTGGCGTGTGCAAGACGGGGCAAGAGATCATTGCGAGAGGTCTTTACCCTGCAGTGGACACAGAATAGTCGGGTCATGAAAATGACATCGGATATTTCACCCCTGCATTGAGATATTTGAAAGTTGTTGGATATCTGGGAGATTTTGTCTGGTCCCAAAAGCAGTGTTTACTGAATCCTCGGGCAGTATTTTGCTTTGAGCAGGGCTGAATTTTAGTTCTGCCAGTAGTTATTGCAGATGGAATGCTGATGGACTGTAGGAAAAGCGTGGGGTGCTAGGTAGAATGTGCATATATATTCCTTTATTGGTTGTACTGCTCACTTTTTTTACTAGAGGTATTGTTGATTGCACTGTTAATGTTTTTGTGCTCTAATAAATTGCATTTTACAGGTATCAACATTTTCGTTGCAGATTAGATTTTCCTGTATTGGTATCTGCAGCTTCAAAAGCAATGTTTGGACTAGATTATTATTTACTACTGGTGCTGCAGTGTGCCATTGATTCTGGGAATAAGACATTCGTTTGAACCATAAGCTTACTTATCTGTTTCTTACCATTGTAAAGTGTGAATACAGCCACTTACAAATGTTTTCGAGCGTTGAACTTGTAGGAAAGTTCCAATTTTTAGCACTGAGCAAGCAATTTATGCACATTTATAGACTATAGCGGTCATAAGGGACTTGTCTGCTAAGCATTTTATTGTAAAGGTGAAGGCATCAGGTGAAATAAAATTTCGTTCTTCAATCTCATGCCACAGAGGCTTTTGATGTGTGTCGGTACATCATGCATCACACGCATGATGTGCATTGGCGTGCGCAGGGATCCCTGGGGGGGGGGGGGGGAGGGGGTGGCGAAGGCTCATCGCGGTGCCCCCCCTCCCTATTAAGTCAATGTATTGGGTAGACTTTGCGTCCCCTCTTCTTAGGTGACTAGGGGGAGGGGGGGCGTCCCTGTCCTCCCTCTGCGCACGCCTATGATGATGTGAAGGAAACAATTGGCAGCTGAAGCCTCAGGCAGCATCAGGAATAGTACATTATTGGTGGGAAATACCATGAGGGTTAACGCTAAAGGTTCGTGGAATATAACTAGGGACAGTGCAAATTGATTGAGCCAGTTAAAAAGCACGCTTTAGAATATAAATGAAACTCGCGTTTCTATACATCGTTATTCCTATGATGGAAATAGAGCACGCGAGAGCTGTTGTCTTGTAACGCTTTGTATATGTGAATGCTCCAGCAGTAAAAGCGTGGTCGCATCGCCGGTGTGAGACGCGGCAATGCCAACGACGCTCGAACAGAGGCCATAACTGCAATAACCTGTGTTTGATAATATTTGTATGTGCGAGAAATTGCTGTAACAACGTTATGATAATCCGCCGGTTTTGTCGCACGCTTCCATCGTTAGACGTTCGTTAGACCCAAAGCACCCAGACGATAGCACAACTGTGCCCTTCTGTCGTCACCCGTGCACAGTATGACAACGATATACTTGAAGGGCGACGGGCAGGTCATGAAAACTTACACGGGTCATCGCATGCGTCGTTCGTACCGTATGTCGTCTTCATTTGCGTCGTAGAAACTTCGGTTTCAACTTGTTAAAAGATCGCACCGTCTCGCCCACGAACGAATTATTTTTGCGGCTGCTAGGCAGCGGTTAGGTAAGGCGCCGATGCACAAAATAAAGTGAGGAAATAAGGCTTACGTTATCTGGGTTATGTGTCGTATATTGCTTTCGTTTGCCTGCACTTAGATGGGGACGCAAAAGCGCTCGCGCAGAGATTGAGATCCGGTAACGAACTTCCCGGGGCCATCCACCACGGTGCGTCTCACAGCCAGAATGTTGCTTCGAGACGTTAAATCAATGGATTGCTCCATCCACGCGTTAGAGAATAGAAAAACAATGAGAGGAACGCGCACACACGAGTGCACCACAACGGTCGTGCGTCGTCTGCTATGGGGGGAAGTTGTGGCGGCACCTGGCTGTACTTCCGGTCCCTACACGCCAATTTTTAGCTCCACACGCCTCCGTAGGGATGGCGCCGGTGAGCAGGTCGTAAGTTTATAGAGGAGGTCGTGTCCATGGCTATGCTATCTTCTACCCTCTCCACTCCTCCTCTCCCTTAGCACCCTTTCCCGCCTAACTCCTTGCTGTACTATAGCATACATGGCTGCGCTATGCTTTCTTTCCCTGTTTCTTCCTCTCTCTCTTTCTTTTTCTTTCGTTTTCTGTGTTTTATTCCCTCTCTCCATAGGCGTGCGCAGGGGGGGCAAGGGGGGCGAGAAGGGGGGGCGCAAAGTCAGCCCTATACATTGTAGGGGGGGCGAGAAGAGGGGCGCAAAGGCAGCCGCATACATTGACATAATAGGGAGGGGGGGCGCTGCGACGAACCTTCGCCCCCCCTGAAGGGGAACCCTGCGCACGCTTATGCCTCTCTCCCTCTCTCTGTTTCTCTTTCTCTCTACTCTTGGTGGGAATGGCAAGCACCGACCAATCGTTGAAACAAACGCATAAATTGACGTTTCGCTCCACTTCGCTCCTCCTCATTTCCTTCCTCCAACGCTTTGCTATGCAACGCATGGTGACCTAGTTGTAGTCGTGGTGACGACTAGGCAACGTGGTGACGTAGTTGTAGGCAACGCATTGTAGTTTCGGCGAACGCTGCTGGACCGAACTCAAGCTTAAACAGCTAACCCATTGTCAAGTTTTTTTTCTTTGTGTTTTTTAAAGAGATCGGCTGTTAAAATAATAGACAGACGCGTAGTCGGAGTAAGCACGTCGGTGAAATGCTCATCATACGGTGATTGTATTCGTACTAGCAGCGCTTTCTAATCGAAAACACAGAAAGGAAAATAAGATGAGATCGGCGTCTCAAAACAGACGCGTAATTGACAAATTGGCGTATGCAGCATGAGCGAGGAGAACAGTATACCAGGGCGACGCAGCTCTGCCTAAAATTACAACAGCAGGTTACAGGCCGTTAACTGCTCGAATTACAGTGAAACCTCGGTGATACGATCACAGCTCATACGAGTTTCGGAGTGATACGAATATTTTTCGTGGTCCCGTGAGATTCGTATCACCGAGGTTTCACTGTACCTTTATTTGTCGGAGTGACACAAAGCAGACTATAGAACGTGTGTGACGTAGGAGATGATATCGATATCGGAAAATTAAAAAGAAAATGGCATTGGATGGACCAGAAAAGAAGACTGCTTCAGAGGGTGTGTGCACGTGCTGGTTGGCACGAATCTATCATTCTGAAAAAGCAATGAACCTTGTGGCCTCTCTTTTATTTATTACTCAAGCGCTTTTTAAAACTGGCGGAAAACGATGATGCTCTAATAAAGGTTCATTAGGCACAGCGCGTGCTACGCATATATTACGCAAACACTCAATATGCAAAAGTTACTGCGTTACCGAAAAACAGCGTTCTAAGCAGTGTGTTGTCAACTAAATTAAAGTGGCCATGACACCCATAAACTGTGTTATGTGGTATAATCCTTGTGCATGCACAAATAACCTGGCGAAATTTTAGCGCATTTCGTTGAGCACCAAATTTATAATCGAATATTTTTATAAACACGCGTGCGGCCCGAGAGTCAGGCAACACTGGTGCACTCGCGAGCCGTAACAACAATCAGCTAGCTGTGCAAGCGTCAGCATTGCGGCGAACGATATTGTTCCGTGGTCAGCTGCACGTGATATCGAGATATTTTAGCTTTCTTCAGCTTGGCACTGAAGCTGAACGATTTGCAGCGGCTGAAACTTTGGTAGAAGACGACGGCTCCGTTACGGCCTGCACATGATATCACGCGCGCCATGGCCAAATTGCGGTCGCCGGCGGTATGCGAGGTTTCCAGCCGGAGACTTCTAGGGCTTGTTTTACACTGAAATATTCTTTTGCCGCCCACGTTTGAAATCTGTATAGGCATCATGGACCCTCTACTTGTAGTTTTCGCTGAAAACCACAAATATTTGGGAGAACCATGTCATATTGCCCCTTTAAGCAAAAGATCCGACTGTTAGCGTCGTGTGATAATGTCTAACAAACAGTTTTGGTTGAACATCGTTTTCATGTTGCACAAGCAGTAACTTACATTCTTTCCGTTTCATATACTTTTGGGTACTACAAAATTATGCGATATGAGAAACCACGCTGCGTTTCGCCGCTTCAGGTGAGCCTCGTGCCTTGAAGTCATGTCGTGTACAAGAGAGGGTCGACGCACGCCCGCTCTTGCAACTAGCTTTGTGAAATTAGACAGTTGTAGTTGAGCGGGCTTAGCGGAACAGCGTTATCGAAATGCGCATGTGCAGTACGTTCAACGACCCAGAGCGTTTACCGTACGCACACGTTTATCGTACGTGTCGTTACCGTGTTTGCGTGGTTAACGTAGCGTACGTAAAACATTGCGGCGGTTTTGCACGGCCGCTTCGTATTGAATTTATCGCTGATGATCGACGGATCCACTTCTTTCGTAGCAAACGGCTGTGTAAAATGGTTTCGCTTGCCTTCGGCGATCGAGTATTACAGATAACAGCGTAGTTACAGATCGCTTCCCATTTCGAACGTGTCTAGGCCTAACTAGTAGATCGGTGTAAACAAATCTTCAACGTCAAAATTTTCGCTTTTTGTGTGTGGTTCATATTTATTTATTTTTATTTTACTATAAAAGCAGTAACTGTGGCGTGCGGGCATCCAGGTGGGCATTCCCTTGTTTTTTTTTTTTTCACTTTCTTTCCCGCATTCACCCTCCGCTAGGTGACGCCACCGTCACATCTTGGGCACGCAGACGCTATCCCGATGAACTAAAAGACGTTGTTGCAACGAATGTGCGCGGCACGGTAACGCTATTCCCTTAGCCCCCCTATCACGATAACGCTAAACTAAAATTGTTTATTACTTCTGCAGGTTTCCGTGGCCGTTTAAGGCATAGAGCTCCTAATATACTTACTAGAGGGAACTCTGGCGCTAGTGTCTATGGGAGCTGCAACGCATGATGCTTCAGCCAGCGTGGGAATGATGGGTAGTACACGGATTTGTCTAAACTTCGTTCTTTCGGCTCCGTTTGGCTCTGCTTCGCCTGCGCTCGCTTTGTCGCGAGACGAAGTTCAGTTGAAGTCAACAGTTCCACTTCGCCACTGTAACATTTTTAGGGTCACTAATTCAAAACTGGTCACGAAGTTCACAGCGATCCATTCTGTTATCAGCAATAAAACCAAAACACAGCAATAAAGATAGCCACAAGTGCGTTCGAAGCCCACCAGTACGAAGGCTAGGAAAATCCTTGCACTACCCATCATTCGCATGGTGGCTGAAAGATCGCAGCGCCAGAGTCCCGTCTAGTTAATTTTAGGAAACTCTATGGTTTAAGCAACGCTAGTGCAGCGTCCTATTTTGAACTGAATCGATTTTATTCAACTGCAAAATGTTACATTTCGGAAGAGAGGGCCTGCGGGATACATTGGGACGGGACGAGTTGGGATACATTTCCCCAATGTACCCCAACTCGCCCGGTTGGTGTTGCTTGTGTTAAAGCTTTACTTCTTTGCGCTACGCTCTCAGCTCTCAAGGATCAAGTGTGCTACCTGCCGAAGGAGACGGGACCTTGCTTCGGCCACTTCCCTCGCTACTACTACAACACGACGACCAACACCTGCGAGCAGTTCATTTACGGAGGATGCAGGGGCAACGCCAACAACTTCGAAACGCTTCACAAGTGCGAGAGCAAGTGTGGAAGTAAGTACAGAGAAGAGTAAGAAAGATTTTTGCGTTGAATATTCCTCTGCCCTTTATTGCCACTAGCGCAGACCTTGACCGGCAATTAGGGCGGAGGAACGCGCATTGATAATTACCTAAAGGCAACGCTTGGTGTATGCATGTACGAAGAAAAACCTCCAGGCCTGCGCGCAACGTGCAGCACAGTCAGCGAAAGCTCAAAGAGCGGCCTTTCTAGAGCCCGTTCCAAACTCTCTTGGGGCATGTAATACAAGTGCACATGCAAGGTGTCCACTACGACATAAATCGTAATTTTCGTGAAGTGGAGAAGCACCCACTACGCCATCTTTCTGCGGATAAGCGGGGTACCCGCTACACACCGGTGAGGCAATATGGGCACTTTGTTAATGCTGCATGCGGCTGATGACGATGACGAATTATGGCTGAGCACTTTGCAGAGGGTCGGAAGCTTTAAACCATACGCTCGATGCGCAATTAGCATTGTGTGATGCCTAGTTGGTATTTCACACCTTCTACCACGCAATATTCCACATGTTAACGCGATCCCTTGACCAACATGACGCCTGTATAGGGTCTTTTTGCGAAGGAGTTTCAAGCACCAGCGTGGACCTTTGGTATCTAGAATACTCGACTGCCACACAGAAGGCCCGGGTTCAAATCCCAGCCGATCCTGGATATTTTTTCATTTATTTCATTGTTTCTTATTTCGCACTAAAGCGGTTACGGACCGCAGCGTCGGACAACTACGGCACTGTTGTGATCTCATGAACGCTTTTGCTGTGAAATAAATAATTTACCGTTTCCTGTTTTTCTTGTTGTTAGATGACACGAGAAGAATGGAGCACATGTGAGAAAAAAAGAGTTGGATCGCACGTTTAAAAAAGCCCGAAGCTATGTTCTAAGACAAATTTATGCGAAATGTCAGCGCGTAAAACGGTAAAAACGGTATTATATTGTTCATGTTCGTATAAGAGAATGAATTTTCTTTTTGTAAATTTATATTTAAAAATTTGCATTGTCTGCATAATAATGTATCTTTAAAAATTTGCATTGCCTGCATAACCAATCTCTGCGTCACAGTAACATATTTTTGCTGCAGAAGTATGAATACCTTATAAGCAATGAAGGGCGTACTTAAAATTTTGCATTTCCTGAGTAACCAATCTCTATGTCACAGTTAGTTATCCTTGCTACAAAACTATAGATACCCAGAGAAGGACCGGGAATGTATTTACTGCTTGTTATGTATATTTCTCGCGTACTACTTTTTTTCTATTCGGGTTTTGTTATAGTAAATTTGCCACTTTTCTGATTTCAGACGTTTCTCTCACCGAAGAGCTCATTAGGTCCAGGCTCATCACCAAACTGGGTAGGTTCAAAATTTAATAACGCCATAAAGTGGCAGAAAAATACCAGATTTGACCATGACCTGTGTGGCTTGCGTTCGCGCGCATTTCCAACCAAGTAATACGTTTGAAAGCACGTCTGAGTATTAGGCACATCGTACAGTCGCTGACGTAAGAGGCCTAACACTTGAAGCAACTGCTTCTAGCCCCGCTGCTTTCGTATAAGGAATCCTAATCATCAATAGGTCGTTAGCGTCTCAAACCCACACGAGTTCTATAGCAGACGCGGTAGTGGAACACTGCGAATATATTACTCGTAATGTCTGAGCTGTGTAAATTTGAGGTTGTGTTTTACGCTGAATTCCAATGGCAGCGTCAGAGCAGCCGATGGACTCTGTGAGCCAGCACTCGAATATGGCGTAGAGCAGCGCCTTCAATTCCCCGACTGGAACACAATCCGCGTTGCCGGAGTAAACATGGTGACAAGGAGGAACGAAAAGTGCTTGTGTTTCCTAGAACACCTTCAGTATAGTTATTCCATTCTGATAATTCCGCTGTCGAATTCTCGCTCGTAGGCGGCAGTTTCAGCGTCGCTGTCACTATCCGATGAATCCGGTGCAGGAACTGGAGTTTTATGACTCGCAGGTGTCGCGATCGACCAGCGGAAGCAACGCCGCGAGATTTGTCCAGACGCCCATGTCGTCCGCCAGTACTGTCAAAACACGCGACACCGGCAGCGCCCCTACGCAGGCAAACGTGTTAAAGGAACTACGTCATGCCGAGTTGCGGTCCACTCCGCCGATTTTGACGGAGCAACTTTTCCTGCTCCACGGAGTGACTCCCGCTCTGAAACAGCTCCGACTCTCCCATTGGAACGCTTGACTCCCGCCCTAACTCGGCCACTGCGACACACTTGCTCCAAAAGGAGCAGAAAAGCTTGCTCCGACTCCGCCTTTGGAATTCAACATTAGTTCAGCATTTCTAAGCAGTTCAGCAGTTCAGCATTTCCTGGTTTCACTTGATCATGAACTGTAGAGGCTCATTAGGGCATGCTGTATTCATTCATCACGGTTTGACCTCAAAACGAAACGACACTCGTACCAGCCACAGGTAAAGTGAACAACGGGCGCTGAAACCGCCGTTTGAGTTTGTCGGGACAGTACTCTTTGAAAAGCTTTCGCGTTCATAAAGTCAACCGTACTCATGATTGAATAAGAACGGAATTGCTCTTTTATGAAAGTACTACATCGACCTAGCAAGTTTCTGAAATTTCTCCTTCTTCCCAATGCCTCAAGTTAAAAAAAAAGCTTATATGGATACTTGTTACACCTTAACGGCACGAAGTCTAAACGTGGGCATTGCGAAAGAAGCAACTTGCCTTGGCACGTAGTACTGACACGCGGAACTTCCTCAAGAATTCTGCTGCCCAAATCTTGCAGCGACCCTTGATCCAGTCTGCAAGCTGCCGAAGAACCCTGGTCCGTGCCATGGCCACTTCCCCCGCTTCTACTACAACAAACGACGGGCACTTGCGAGAAGTTCATCTTCGGCGGATGTCAAGAAAACCGCAACAACTTCGAAACGCTTTGGGACTGCGAGCACAAATGTGTTGGTAAGTTCCCTCACTTCATCATTCGACAAAAATTCGATACTTCCATAAGAGCCAGTCAAGCAATACGTTCACAATGGAAGCTGAATTTTTGTATTGAGAAAAGCCAGTAGTCGGTAGCTGCACAGCAGAAGCATTGTAACGATGCCTCCTGTTTAACGGAGATATACCAACGTGTATGTATTTTGAAGATGTAGCTCAGAAACATTGCAGCGCACGAACGAGGCAAATGCCAAATGAAATGAAGAAACAATCAAACAAGCGGAAGACGTTCTCACAGATTTAAAACATGATTACTACCTTTTATTGTGCAGTTATTTAACCACATGATAGACCAATGTATCTTGAGATGTTCATGAAGGTAGCTGCAACTAGAGCATTCTTTATTGCTTTTAACCTGCTCATACAGAGTTAAGACGACTGAAAACAACTGGAGGTAAATTTATCAGTTCATGATGAGATACCAATTTTATTGTAAAATAGCAGGACAAAACTATCACTGACAATCGTTTTTCTTTTTCGAAAAAATGACATTATTACCATTCCGCCTGCTCATTCGATAATTTTCATCCAATACGTTATGCACTGGATAAATCAGACACGGTGTCCCCTCCTTCAATTTGAGGCGTCACTACGTATGTAGTAAATGCCGCCACGTATTTCGTTCATCGTAAACAAGGGACATAATATAGGTGGTAATACTAGTAATATTCGCGCGCTACAATCTAGCGAAACAGATTTTCTGAAATTGTGCCCATTAGCGCCATAATGAATTTTGCCCAGCAAGTTCACTTTGTGAAGCCGAGAAATACGCAGCTCAAGCTTTACTAACGCTATTTCGAGCACATCGAGCGTGAATATTAGTGGAATCACACAACTTCAACATTTTCTTGTATTCAGCTACATAATGGTGGACGTTCTGCTACAACTGTGGCTTCAACCTCTGTCCCTGCGACAGTTCATGAACAAAATAAGTGCTCACCGTAAACGCCGGCTCTGCACTAGGGGCACCTTAATGACTGTAAACGAAAAGAAACATCGGAGAAAGGCGAACGCAGCCAAAGAAAGCTTAACACCACGTGCAGTCTCCGACATTCACTTGTGACTGCAAACAACCGCGTCGATTTCGCATTTTCGAGACCAGCGTTCACTACAAGCCCAAACGAAACGCCATTCGTCTGGTCGCAGAGTCGCAAGACCACCAAATGGACTTCCTCGCCCACAGTCCTCTCTCGATCACTTCTTTAGCGGAACCAGCTCACGGAAATAACGCGCAGCGATCGGCGTAGTTCAAAATCCTGCGCTTAATGCAGCTCCACAACTATGAAACCTGAGGAAGCGCGTAGCAAGATCACCCAGCGGGAACTCTACCCAGCGATTCCCGTTCGTAGAGTGCCGCTGCACCGTTTACAAAACCGCCGATGACGTCATTGTTTGAGGTAATTATGCACGGTTTCTCCGGCACGAGTAGAATCATGTTAGGGAGATTCTCAAACTCGGTGTGCGACAAGCGCGCAACTTTTTTCTACGCTTTATCGACTTCCTGCTTGTTACGGCAGTTGAGATACGCGTCATCTGCAGCGAGTTCCGTCGGATTGTTTCCTCCTTCAGATGCAGCGACGGAGCGCCGGAGAAGTGTCGGTGGAAGGAGCAATCGCGCCCTTGGCGACGCGTTGGCGCCCTCTGTTGCACGGTGCGAATGTCAGGCACATGTTTCCGAGGTGTTTTTAGCGGTTTTAATTTATTTCTTGGTTATTTTCGTTAATTCTGTTATCTTATATCTTTTTGTTTATTTTAACCAGGTTTTCAGCATTGCCAGCTTTGTTTTAGGTCTGCACTGAGCACTACATTGTGAGCGTGATCACGCCACATAAGATCTACGGACGACAAGGCGGGTCCCTAAAGTGTTACGCACTTAAAAAGGAGCTGTACCTTCCTTTTCGGACAGAGGCAAGGCATTGCGTGCATGGGAAGTTGTGTTGGCCCTTTCCACCATCGCGTGTGTTATCGGAACACAGCGATCTTTACAGAGCGCATCGTAAGTGTGCTCCAGAAACTCTAAATGGCTGCGTTATCATAGCGATGACATCTCGAATACTTACGCGGCATTTATCAAACTACTTGCCAAGTATAAGGTTCTTCTCTCGTTTGAGCGCTCATCAGCTTTATCAAGATAACTTTAATGGCATAGTTGACGTTCCAGTGCTACTGAAAATTATCTGGTCAAAGCGATGATACTAAATTTGGTCGAATTATAACTGCGCGTATTCCTATCAAACCTCCATCGGTGTCATGCGCAGAATCTTTGTACTTGTGAAATATGTCTGAATACATTACGTGCTGTGTACCTCGGTAATCTGTTTGCAGTATTAAATTTGCAATGCACGCGCGCTTTTCATTCCTAAATGTGCAGCTTCGTGAATCACACAGGCCTAACTACTGCGCAGTGTACGAAAAATGTCAAGCGCTCTGTATAACTGTTTCTTCGTTAAGCACTGCTTCAGGTTACATCACTAGCTGCTGCTGACATGCCAGTACAGTTGGGTCGCCGCTAGTGAAACAGTATTTTTTTTTTCGTTTTCCATTTAGGTGTCAGGCAAGTGAGAAGCGTAATTATAAAAGGTTCCGTATTACTTCGTAGGTCCCCGTACCGTTCAAGACAAGTCCTGGAAGGAGGAGTCTAGGAAGCGCAGTAAGTCAATAAATACTTTTATTTTATTCACTGGCAGTCCAACGGGGGAATTTTATTATAACACAAGCTGAAGTTATACAGGCTGAGTATCCCACTGTTTGGAGTTGACACAAAACTTTTCATTGAGCTAGGTTACTCAGCATACTCAGAAGCGTTGCCGAAATACCCACCGTGTATCTACGAAGAGGGTAAAAACGTTAGAGACATTCCAACTGTCTGTGAATAGGGAAGACCGGCGAAGCTAAGTAAGCGTTCTGACGGCGAGGCGTCACGCGTGCGTTTGGCTTGACTTGCCAGATCTTCGTCGGTGGCATCGGCGACGCGCACACTCGCTCCTCTGGGCGCGCCGACGTTCCTCGTACTGCCAGTGCCCCTCATTGGAACAAATGGCAGGCGTCCGACCCATGGAGAGTCCAAATAGCAACTGAGCACACCGCTAGCGGGATCTCTTACTTCACGATACAAAGGACAAACGCGATTGGTTGACGACTCGTAATGGCGAAACACTATGACGTCTTATTAAAAACAGACACGCTAATCGCAGCACGTGTACTAACGCGAACGCGCGAACAGTGCTGCGAGTGAGAGTTAGGTCATGTAATGAAGCAAAACCTAAGGTCCTGCGAGAACCGCGGTCTAATACACACTTTTTACAGTCTTAAGTTTGAAAGTGCCGCGATCCCGGCGTTTCATTCCACACCACGAGATGGCGCGACGTGTATGTCTGAATTAGACTTACTATATATGCTACCTTTAGGTAGCAGAGTTGCGCATACGTCTGGCAAGCAACAACAGCTCCGTTTTTGCAGGAGACATTCCTTCCTTGTCGCTGGCCGACATGTTTCGCGTGTGACCGGTGATTCACTTAATTGTCGATGTCTGGTGTCAATCCAATTCGCTGCAGTGGCGGCGTAGAGAAATACAGAAATTGTCCCAAGCGGCAGCTTCTCCGCAATGCATGGTAGCTAGCGGCGTTTGGAACAGCAATGCGCAACTCTGCTACCAAAAGGTAGCAAATACAGTAATTCTAGACACGCATCGACGCACACTAGTGTGAATGTGGCTGGCTCAAAGTTAGTGCCGCCTCCCCGGGGAGCAGGGTGTTTACACCCGAGCGCGATATTGGGCCAAAGTCGTCGACAAGGACGCCGCCTCTTCTTAAGCTCACGTGCAAACATGATGATAGACAAGTGCGTGAAAATCTAGAAATAAAAAGAACTCAAACATCATATTCAAGGCGTCTGCCATAGCGCTCGTCTGTGTGTTCCGAAACACCACCTGAAAAGTCCGTAAAAATGTAGAAATAAAAGCAATTAAGACATCATATTCAAGGCGTCTGCCATAGCGCTCGCCTGCGTACTGCGATACACCACCTGAAACTGCTGACATGTACTCCTTGATCCCAGGACTAGACAGCTTTGCTACAAAAAAAAAAACAAAAAATACAGCATCTCGACTAAAGGGAACCATGTAGGGATGCGAAGATCGACTTAAAGTTCCGTTCATCACGAGCACCTTGCCCGATGTTAACGCGTCCTTGCAAGTGGAGTACACCATCAATTCACTGTACTTGCTGTTGCTGTTACTTGTCCCGAACTCTTGTTGGAGCACGCCACGTCGGTTCATCGCCCGTCTGCAGAATCTCGTTCCCCGAAGCCATCACGTGATTGCTGAGAGTGTAGGGGGGAGAGGCCACAGCATCTTACCCAGACCCTTACACAGGCCCGAACGCGCTACCGCGTGCCAGCACACATGGTTCCCGAGCGGACGGCCGCCAATGGAAGGACGGACACAGCCCCGAGCGAAAGCTGCTTCGCATTTAAAGGGGTGGTGCCACCAAATTTGTGGCTTGCGCTTTCGTTGCTGTAAGCGTTTCCTATAGCTCCAGGAAGCATGATGCGCGCACCAAGATTCAAGTATTCTCGCTAAATAATTTATTATCGCCATTTGATGTGGACTACTTTCGGTTTCGGTTTCTGGGCGCCGAGTTTGGGCAGTGACGTAGAAGTGTAGGAGGCGTGGTCACGTGACCACTTAGCCAGGAAGCGATCGAAACTCGGTGAGTGATGTAGCAACCGATTCTTCGCCGCTACTCTAGTGAACTAGAATATATTCTACTTCACTACAGCCAGTACGTACGTTGCGGAAGTGGCGGAGGTCCGGAGGTCACTCACGTTACTACAGCAGATTTGGTGTGACGTCACTACAACTTTCGTAGCCCATCCTACAGATCTACGTCAGTGTTGGCGCGCTAGCGATGTGTTTCGATCAGGAAAATGGGCATTTAGGTACACTTTGGAAATGAATTGAAATATATTCTAAACGTTTGCTGAGTCCGATCCTTCGCGTGGAATGTCCTTGCATACAGAGGAAAGCCACAACAGGCTTGTTATAGCCTCGAAATTTGATGGCACCACCCCTTTAACAAATCCCGTAGACCCCACGCATTGTCGGAATCGATGTTATGCGAAGCTGTCAACGAGCAGGTGCTTTTGCCGCATCGTTTGTCTTTGATACTAGTTGCGGCATTCGTCTAATCGCATCTCAGTCACTATCGCATGTTCATCATGCATGCATGTGCGGTCAGCGCCAAAAGTTTAAGGACCACGAGGCAAAATAAAAAGCTGAATATTTCCACTGTTTTGTGAGGCAGCCTTCACGTTGTATTTGCAGCCTGCCGTAAGACGCGCTAAGAACATGTACGGTGCAGTTCGGCCGAATACGGTCTCAAATTACTGCAAATATTATTCAACTTTTATTGAAGGTTCACACAAATCCATCCAATCTGTGAGAAAGGCACAGTCTTGATGCATTGCTGAACCAATACAGCTATATATCATGCACCGCAACCCCAACCCCAAACATGTCACGAGGAGTACTTATTCGGCAGGAGCCAGTGAGCACTGGCCAAACTAAGCTGCCCAGAGTAAAAAGATTTCCAGGCCAAGAAGACAGCTCGAACGTCGTTATCGTTTTCATCCAGTGATACGCAGTAGTGACCTTTTCATACACGTGTTATCATGAGGCCGAAATTCTAGGTCAGGTTACAGTTTCGGAAACGCCGGAATGATAATAATACACAGAGTAGACAAAGCGAGCCGCACCATTTTGAATTCATTCGAGAATGTGAGATATGTTCGTGAGACCGGATGTTAGATTGGAAGTTCACTGCGAGTGTGTGCTCTCTCTGAATACTAAGACGTGTGCGTTATTTCAGTTTCTCTGGAGGACGTTATTCGTGCCAACCCGATCCTGTCCAGGGAAGTCGGTAAGTAAAGTGCACTCGCTGTCGTTGCACTCATGTATAGCGTACGTAAATTGCAAAAAAAATGGTCTCACGGAAATCCTCGCAATTACATCCGAGGTTAGCGTAAACTGAAACTACAGATGAAGTGAGCGAACTAATAGAGATAGCAGACACTGGCGCGATATTTTTTTTTTGAAAGAACTCGATATAGTTATATCCCGTGTGATAGTACATCGCCGCCTATACGTTCACTACATTGTCGCTATGATTTCACTTGTAGCACTGCTTTCGTTCGACGTAGAAATATAGGAGATATAAAGGTATTTCTTATACAAAGGTAATATTTGTCATTGTGCTTCCACGGCAGGCCCGCAGCCAGGAATTTTGTTAAAAAGGGGGGGGGGGAGGGGGGGCACTTGCTGAAGGCCTTGACTATTTGAGAAAAACATCTATTTTCATTATTTACTCTTGGTACAACACCATGTCCCACCAAAATTTCGAGGGGGGTGGCTAGGGCAGCCTTCCCTGTACGGGCCTGCTCCACGGCATCAATACTCATTACTTAAATTTACTTGGTAATTGTAATTACTTCGTGTGCCCACACATCTGCGGGGCCATTACTAGCCAGGCACATGCGCAGTAGAGCTGGCAATACCTCGCCTTTGTCGCACCCTCAGGCATGCGCGTGTATGTTGGGCTGTCGCAGTGGGACTGAATCCTGTGTGCAACGAGACCAAGTACCCCGGACCTTGCTTCGGCTATTTCCCTCGTTACTACTACAACAACCTGACCAAGTCTTGCGAGAAGTTCGTCTACGGAGGATGCAAGGCCAACGGAAACAACTTCTTGACTCTCGAGGAGTGCCAGAACACATGCTGGGGTGAGTAATTTTAAGTGGATTGGTAGCTTTCTGCGAAGCTGGACATCCCAAATTTCAGACAGAGGGCTAAGTCAACATGACTTGAATGTATTCTCTATATGCCAACTTTAAGGAAAGAAAGCGCAGATATGCAACTAGGGTGCCTTGATGCGCGTTTTGTCCGCTTTAGGGTAAAGACATCTGCGGCGCGGCTGCCATATTTGAGCCCACGGCGTCTTACCGGCGTCTCACCGACTCTACGATGAGAGGCGCTAGACGCGGGGCAAGAAATGGCGTCGCGGCGGCATAAGTCCCTTCAAAGAATGGCAACACCCTAAAGGGGGCGCATACATCGAGGCACACTATATGCAATAGGCACGTAGCACCCCTCTTTGAGCGGCGAGCAAACGGGATAGCGCGCCACCGAAGAAGAAGAAAATAAAGACGGCGCTTGGCTGAGGCACGTGAAGCCGTGTTCCCTGCTGGCGTCGATTCTGGTTCAGCCGTTTCTTTCCTTCTCTCCTACAAGCCTACAAGCAGAACGAAACTTACTGGAGTAGCTCGCGTTGCATCTCGTATATAAAGAACGAAGAATTCCTACGGCGTACTGAATCATGCTGTTATACTGCCCGTACAGGATCATCGCCTTGCTGATAAATACTCGCTGATTACGCTAATCTCCATTTTGTTTCATAGCTCTGCGGGGGACTTACGCGTGTGACTGTGAGACCTCAGGTTGGATAAACGTTTTGTCACTACTGATGTAGTGTTTAAAATTGTCCTGAGTGTTCTCCGGCTCAGTATGACTCATTTTTCAATGTGTAGGCGTCAGCGTTTAACGCGCGAGCACCTACAGGCTGTGGCCCTGGCACTGCTAACGTATAGTGATTCCGGCAAAACAGTGTCACTGAGAGCGCCTGAGGTGCGTAGAAAAGCGGAAGAGCTAGCGTTACGCGCGATCAATGAACTGTCATGTAGTGAAGGCCACCGAAAAGCGGGTGCCTTGTACGCGGTCATATGCCAGGTTGCTGATTCCTTGTCCCTTACATGCACAGACGTTACAGCGAACTGCAACGGTAATTAACATCTGTAGTAGGCAGTTCACTGAATGGAGGCGTAACTTGAAACTGTTCTTACTACGTCCACGCAGCATCCCTGGACCAGCATTCTCTGAAGATCGTTGGTGCCTTCGAACTTCCCCATTGGCCCTGTGAGTATAGTTTTCCTAAGAACGGAGTTACCACGCTTCATTTTGTTCTCTCCAACTTTACTCTACAGATTCAAATATAAAAGCTTGACTTTAGCTTGCTCAACAATTATAAGTATCGCCAGAGCGTAAGAAAGCAAGACGCATTCGCGCTCTTTTCGCACAAAGTGAATTTCCACATGCCAGCTGCTCTGCGTGCGATTTCTTGGCTTAGTATTATGAACCTAGAGTACGCAAATGAGTCGTAACATATTGTTTAAAACTCTTTCGGCCCTGGCGTCGTCATTTGACGACACCACACAAAGTTTGCACTATTACCTCGGAAACGAAACCAAAACTGCTATTTCTTGGGGCAGTATTTCGTCAGTGATTCCCACTGCGATTGACACCATTGTGGCGTTTCTGCGGAGTATGAGTCACAAAGAAGAAGACGCTTGACCGAAGTCATGGCTGACGCCGAGACGGCGGGTAAGCTCAGGCGGGTAAGCGCCATTCTCGAGACGATGTCTCGAAGTTGACCCAAGGACATCCACACTGCCAAATACGACGTTGGTTCAGATTTTGTGTACTCTAATGAGTAGCAGGAATAAAAAAGGCATTTTTCCCATTAAACGACCACTGAGCCCTGATGACCTCATTTGAAGCCATGCCTGTAAATCCATAAATACTTGCAGCATTCGCTCAATTTCTTCTTTGTGGTCTTCTGAGGTCCTAACTAGTAGGAAAACGCGTACAAAAAACTTCTCCGACAAAAATAAAAATTCCAGGGCTTAAAGCGTGAAATTATTTCTCATCAATAATATGTTGCAGCGTGTTGCTGCGAATCTAATCAATAGTTAATGAATAAATACGCTGCCTTGGCCGCACACATAAACATGTGCAATTTTGGTTTTAAGCGACGCTTCCCAGAGTTACAAATTTGGGTGGTGGCGGCAGCGGCATAATTCGCCAGAATTCCGGCACTTGCAAATGTACATAAATGCCGGTGTAGACGAATATGGCCTCTAAGATGCGCCAGTGAAACGCGTCTTTGCCTGCGCACTTCTCCGATAACCGATGCTCTCTCGATCATTGGCTTATCGGTGATAACCGTATCCGATACGCAAATCTCACCTTTTATTGAGGTCACTCGATATTTCACGCTGCCACATTTCATTTTCACCTTTCATTGTTCCATTTCACTGTTTCAAGCATGACCGTCGTTGTTGCCTGTAGCAACAGAAGTGTTGCGCTGTTAAGCACGTGGGCGAAAGTCCAATTTCCGGAATGAAGGAAGAAAAAAGGCTAGAAGGCACCATTGCGCAATGCGGTAAAACGAAAGGAAACGAGTAGGCCAGGCTTGCACACGTCAAGCTACGCTTGTCCCCTTTTTAGATGCAAAGTATCTTATGGCGGAGTTCAATCCGGTGGTGGTGGTGGTGGTGGTGGTGGTGGTGTGCGGCGTGACCACGCTTACTGCGCATGCGCATACCTTCTCCACACACCTCCTCTCCACTCCCCCTCACCATTCCTCCTTCTTCCCCTCTCCCCGTCCCCTCTCTACTCACCCTCTCCACTTCCCCTCTCCACTCACCATCTCCCCTTTCCCTCTCTCCCTCTCCCATACCCTCTCTACTTACCTCTCCCCTCCCCTTTCCCTCTCTCCCTCTGAAACGCGGGCTAGACCAATGGCGCTGGCTAGACATGCCGAAATTCTCCCCTGCGCAACGCCACGATGAGCCATTCTAGAGGGCACTGGATGAGCACCAGCGAATGCGCGTCCCCTCCCCCTTTCTCTCCTCTCCTACGCTGCCCCCCTCTCGCAAATGGCCCTGTTGAGCGTGTTCCCCGCTCGCCCTGTGAGAATTAACGGCCAGGCTAGAGGGAAGACAAGACGCGCGTAGCGTTCCTCTTCGCGGTCAACGACGCGAGGTCGGTGGCATGCCCAACGAACGCCAACGGAACGCGATCGTGCAAGTGCTCCGGCTTCGCATGGCCTCATGGTCCCCTTTAGTGGGAAATGGTGTAATGTTTTTCGATACCGGAGGGCTCCTAATTGTCTTGCACGTTATTTTCGCGCTGGCTTTGCAAGCAGCTGCGTTTTTGCCTCAATTTTCTCTGAAACTAACAATAGCTTAAGAAATGTGCGCCTCAAGATGGGTCGCTTTCTGCCGCCCGTGTCTGCTCTCTAAAATGAGTTGTGCCTGGCACTTTGTCATACCTCTGTCACACGGCCACCACCAAACTCCATTTCACTCCGTTCGGCATTTAACTCCCTGATGGAGCATTACGAGAATGGAGTTGTGGCCGTGCTACACGGCTCCGTGCAAGCTTTCGACGGTTGCCGCACGGGGCAGAAACAGCGCTGCTGCGCTCGTCGAAACGTCCAATTTTTTGCCTGCGCAGTCGCCTTTAAAGCAACACAAACGTATTTTTGTGTGTTGATGAAGTGCTCGGAATCACCATTGCTGTCACAGTGCTTGTGCGTGCGCCTCACACGTGCAGAACAATATGGCGTGACGCTTCACAGCGGCGGCTTGGCAAGGCGTTGGTGTGGAGAGTACAAGTGCTGATGTCCAAAAAAATACAACTAAAACTTACACTAGGGGCGTGAAATGCTACGCAAAAGAGAGCATAGCTTTTAAAATTATAATTGAGCTCAATAGGACGATTTTGCTAGTGCGGTTTTCAGCGTAGCAGTAGCTGGCTGGGAACGAGAGTACTCCACCAAGCCGAAATGGGCATAACCGAACTCCCTCCACGAAAAGCACCATTTAACTTCCTCAGCGAAATGGTGACCGTGTGACATGAACCCCATCTCCCTCGAGGAAAAGACGAGGGAGTTAAACGGAGTTCACGGGTGCCCGTATGACAGGGGTATCAGTCGGGGCGCACGCCAACTACAGATCGCTTTCGCCGCGACTGCCACCGGTAACTTGCGCTTAAGGTTCGTTCACACCAAAGGCGGAGCGGCCAAGCGGGGCTTTTCAAAGCGGCGAGGCGGCGAGCGTGCGCACCTGTTCAGACAGCACGACCCTCTTGGCTGCCCGGGCGGCCGAGGAGGCAGGGCGTCTCGCGCTTTTGCGCACGTGTCTCTATCACGTGGCAGTGCTTTTCCCAAAGCACGGCCGGTCTGGAGGCACACGAAGGAGCGACCGCGCACCTCCAGACCGGCCGTGCCCAAAGATACACCAGCGCCACCGCCGCATGGCGTTCTGGTTAGCTGCGGCAAAGCGGAGAGCTTCGGCGGGAAGAAAAAATCGGTCCCCGAGCGATCGGACTAGCCGCCTTGTAGTCCGCCCGCTTCAGCCGCCTGTCGAGTAGGTTTTCTCCGCTCCTCCGCTTCGGCCGCTCCGCCTTCGGTGTGAACAAGCCTTTGTCAGTCCCGTGTTCCGCTATACGCAAAGGCGCAGCGGAATACCTATAGCGTGTTCCGCTATCAAGCGCATAATATGTCTCCTACGAGATCCCAGACGCGCTCATACAATTCGCTAAGTCTCCAGCATCGATTATTTGAGTACGGCTCTCGAAAACGATGCCTAATGGACACGAATACTGTGCTGTGGAAGCTTAAGGACACGAATCTAAAACAAAAGCGTTACTTCGGAGTTAACGATGGCCGCTTGATAGATTCGAGGAGGAAGGTGACCACTTTTGGCTGTGCGGCAATGTTTTTCGGGTGTTTTTAGGCATATCAGCCTTTTCAGGTAAGGCGCGCAGGCGCAGTTCCCACCCGCTATTCTGCTATACGCAAAGCATTTTGCGTATATTGGAATGCTGCACAGACTAAAGCGTGCCGATCTTTTTCCGCTGAGGCTACAGCATCAGCACACTTAACACGGACGCTGCTCAGCGTGGCCTGAATTAGCTTGGATTGACGCCAGCGCTCCGGAGTGCAGGGCGCTCTTGCCCAGATATACTGCTATGTGTGCGGCGGCTGACGATGGCTGAAGTGCCGCTCGGTTTGTCTTTAGCTTGTCTTCCTCCTCGGTGTCACAGTGGTTACGGTGCTCGGCTGCTGAACCGAAGGTCACATGTTCGATTTCAGCTTCGGCAGTCGTATTTCAATGGAGGCGAAAGGTGACTGCCGTGACTGTGTGGACTCGCGTATACTGTGCGATGTCAGTTAAGCAACACCAGATGCTCGAAATTTCCGGAAGCTTCCACTACGTGGTGCCTCGTAATCATATCGTTGTTTTGGCACGTTAAACCCGATATATTGTTAATATGATGATGAATTAACAAGGTGGTGAACTGGCCTAGTTGGTTCCACGTACAAAGTTACCAACTCCACATAATCCATGCACATAGTGTTAATCCATGTTGGCACAGAAATAGTGGTTACAACAGTGGGGTACAACAAAGACGAATATGGCCATCTAGTCCCGTCGTTTGCTGCACTTTGTGTCTTCCGCTGGTTTTCGTCTGTTTTACCGTATCGAACGCGCGCTGTCGTGGGGGCTCCCAAGATCATTTTGACTAGCTGGCGTTCTTTCAGCGTACATCTAATATTACCCACCACGGTGGTCTATTGATTATAGTGTTCGACTGCTCACCCGAAGGTCGCGGGATCGAATGCCGGCCGCGGGGGCCGCATTTCGCTCGAGGCGAAATACCAGAGGCCCGTGTGCTTAGATTTAGGTGCAGGTTAAAGAACACCAGATGATCAAAATTCCCGGAGCCCTCCAATACGGCGTCCCTTTTAATCACATCGTCGTTTTGGGACGTGAAGCCACAATAATCATTATTGCTATTACTTCTAAGGTTATGTCCACGAGCGTTCTCGCATTTCGCCCGTGTCAGTGTGGCCGTTGTTCTCGGGATGGCTACGCAGGATGTCGTGCTGAGAAATACACACTGCCATGTATTCTAACCCACCGCATCCAATGCGACACGATCCTAACACAATAATCATGTTCTTCCGCAGTCACGCCGCCTGAAGTGTGCACCTACTCGAGTGACGCGGGTCCCTGCGAGGCGTACATGCCTCGCTTCTTCTACAACACGCTGACCAAGACGTGTGAGCAGTTCGTCTACGGAGGCTGTGGAGGCAACGGCAACAACTTCCTCACCTTCGATGCGTGCGAGAAGAAGTGCAAGAAGTTCTTTGGCGTCGTTCCGCGCGCCTGAGAAAAAAAAAGAACGCAACTCTGCCATGACATTGTGCTGTGGCAGATGTAATGACCGAGAGAATAGCGACAGCGAGGACACGCTCAACTAAGTGAAGCAAGAGAAAAATAATAAAAAATAAAGGAGAACATGCTCTTTGAGACAGTAAAACATATATTTAATGAAACGCTGACACAATTTAGCGCCAGTGCAGTAATAGGTTTCACGCCATGAAAACCGCGAACGATGTATGAAAGAGTACACGGAACATTTTCATAAAACGAGTAGGCGGGGTGCTGAAGTGCCAAAGGCAGCAGAGTTCCATTTAGCGGAAAACCTTGACGTTCACTGGATTCCATCAGCTGGACGCCAATGTTGTCGGAGTCTACTAAACGGAGACTGCGATGCTAACCACCCGAGACATAACAGTGCACTTAGTATAGCAGTAATAAAATACTAGTGTGTCTACGGATAAGGGCTTGCTAAAGTGAGATTAGTATAGTAATGCTGAAAGCTGAACGAGTTTTGATTAAGAATCGCATATTGTAGTCAATTTTATTCAACTACTAAATCAATGTGAGCGTAAAATTTTACGCTGAAGTCTACAATGTTTCGTAGGAACTGCTGCCACCTACATGCGTAATTTCAACGTCCCCAACGTGTAGTTCTATATTATCTGTCGTAGGCATTTGAAAGTTAGCATGGTTTATTGTTTGTTTTAATGGCAGCGTTCCTTCAGGGGACGTATGGAGTAGATTATTTTATCTGAAAATTTAATCGGTTTTTGCTGGACCCTACAAATTGTATCATTAGCATAAATATAACGCTTGGACTTACCTAAATGACAAGTCTCATAATACATTAACGTTCAGAATATGAGCGGGCCCTGTATTGATCCCTGGGATACTACATTGGCGATGAGGCTTTGTCGCAAAAAGGCGACATCAGCGAGAACACAATCATACCTTTTCGAAAGCTAATTCTTCAGGGGTTATAAAAACGGACTGGTAATGTCATAGCCTCCTAACTTAGAAAGCAAAATTTGAAGGCTAATATTGTCAACAGCTCTTTTTTTAAATCACTGAAGAGTCAACATGGCTTGTACAATATTGCTTTAATTTGCTTTATACAAATAAAAACTGCCTGTTCTGTAGAAAGACCTAGGCGAAACCCGAACCATGACTGAGACAGCGTAATAAATGTATCCTAGTGACCAACATGCATCTCAATTAATTTTTCAACTATTTTGCTCAGAAAGAAAAGTACAGGAAACGGTCTAGTATCTCCACGCATCTGGGGTTGCGGTTCTTTAGCAAAGAAACTTAGTTATTTTCTATTTGTTGGGCAATGTCATTGTGCTAATAATAAGGTTTACTATATGGCAGAGAGCTTCAGCCACAATATATTTGACCGAAGTAATGTGCTTTGACTGTATGTTGTCCAGGCCAGATTCTATACTGTTTAATTTTTTAGAACAGCACTTCTTCAGCTTTGCAAGCGTGTGGGATCCACAGTTCGAGCTGCCTTCTCAGTTGTGGCACTCATGAGGAGTTCATCTCTGAGGATGAAAAAAAAAATTACACAACGCATTGCGTATCTTTCCGGGTCCTGCGCGGCCCTATTCTCAATAAAGGAAAGATGACTTTCAAGGGTTTGTTTTTCTTTGTTAGACACAATAATAACGAGACCTAACAGCCAATAATGCCGTGCAAAGCATAGGGGATGTAATTTGTTCTAATTATGATACAAGTGTGAAGAAATTAAGTAAAGTGGACGAAAAGATAACTTGCCGCGGCAGAGACCAACCAGGCAAGTTACCTTTCCGTCCGCTTTGCTTTCTTCACATTTGTATCCTAATTACTACAAATTAGATCCCCTATAGACTTTCCTATTCTCAATAGTAATAGCCTTGGCGGCAGCCGGCCTGTCCTCTCGGTTTAGGAAGTCATCGATGATATTAAGTTCCTCTTTATTGTCTGTGCATGCGTCGATCGTGCGTAATAAATATCTTTTGTTTTGCTTGTTTCAGAGCATTGTATAATGTGTAAGAATTGTCCCCGTAACGTGTTTGCAGTCGTGCGTTAGACGGCTGTCGTCCCATTTTGTATGCATATTTCTTTATTTCGGCATGACTCTAGGGGAATGGTAAATACCCATGGGCAGCGTGGTGCATTATACCTTTGGATAGCAAATTTATTCTTCGTGCAATCCTGGCTATCCAGAGGGCCCGCGCGAGGGCCGTCAGGTTTAGCCTGATGGTCCCCGAGTGGGCCTAGCCAGGTGACGTTGAGTTTACTCGCGTCTATTGTGGACCGAATAAAGTTGTTTCACTCACTCACTCGTGCAAGCCTTAACCGAATTTCCATTTGTGATGGAAAACTTGGTGTAGGAGGAGGAAAAACATTTATTAACAGAAAGGGGTTTGTGATGCTTGGTCCGCAAGTACCATCTAGCAGTGCTGGCTGCCCTCAGTCCAGGACGCCACAGGCAGCTGCCGCCCTGCGTGCCCTGTCGATCAAACTGATCTGATCATCAAGGTTATCGCTGGCCAGCAACTCCTCCCACCGTTCCACACTAGCTTGGTCAATGGGGGGCAGGCCGGGGATGGCCCGGCAAGTCCAACGCTTGTTCCGATCAGAAAAGGACGGAACGTTAGAAAAATTGGTGCACTGTATTTTCTCATCGTAATATCGACATACTGAATTCCGTCCTTTATAACGGTTTTAATATTTTATTGGGTAAGTCAAAATAAAAAAATATTGGGTATCACTTGTAACATCCACTTGCAGAATTCCGGTTTCTCGGCGTATATCAAGATTAGAAAGTGTGTCATCGATTAAGAATTTTGAACTTTGTGCTGTACATCAAAGTTGGGGAGTTAATCAATACTTCAAAACTGCAGCCGGTGAAGGATGCCGAAGCTATGTAATGTCCACTACATCAATGCCAGCATCATTAGTGTTAACAGTTGGAGCCATGCTGCACAGGCGATCAGAGGACACTTATGAACGGATAGTGCAGAAACAGCAGAAAAATCCCAGCTGCTTCTAAAACACTCTTTATTATAAAGGCAGTTCCTGAGACACGCCTAACTAGGTTGATTATACAAATACAGGACACACTCGTAGCCTCATGTGATTATCTCAACGCATGGAGGGAGGAAAAAAATGCCCCCACCTCCCCGAAGGGAATCCTGAGGAACTGCCAATGCATGTCTTGCGCCGAGAGAGGGTACCGTTGCCGTCAGACATTCGCCTTCACCGACTTCTGCCATCGCCTTGAGAGGCGCCCAGCCGGCGAACGGTCGAGAGTGAGGCGCGAGCGGACGGGAGAGTGGGGCGCCAGCGTTCCCGGCTCGGCGTTGGCGTTTCACAGCGGCGTCTCGAGCACACATTTCCGGATGTTCTTGAGAGGCGCCCAGCCAGCGAACGGTCGAGAGTGAGGCGCGAGTGGACGGGAGAGTGGGGCGCAGGAAGGAGAGAGAACGAACGGCGAGAGAAGGAGCGGCGAAGCACTGCACCTACCCTCTCCTACACTCTCTCGCACCACATGCTCCGGTTGCTAGGGGCGAAGATAAGCGCGCGCGCCCGCAGCTGTTGCTATGGGAGAGGGCGCCGCGGACAACGCCGGACGCCTGACATAGCCCGACTAAGAAATGCATTCGCATTTAAAACTCAGGAGCGAGCCTCGTGAAACAAAGCTCATCGGTGCGGCAGTTCGCGCGATAGGTTTCGTTGGACACACGATGCAGTGATTAGTAACTACCGTAAACCAAACATTCCCAGCCTGCGCACTGTGTTTTTTCTCGCTTTTTATCGCGCATGGACACCATTATTTGAGGGGAGTAGCGCTGAAAATGATTTCTCGCAAACTTCGCTTATCAACGTTGCCAATGTGGCCTCACGCTCTTCTCTAGCTTCCAGACTGTGGCCCTCGTTTCAGGTGCATAACTTATGAAACTACAAAGGTAAGATTAGATAGATAGATAGATAGATAGATAGATAGATAGATAGATAGATAGATAGATAGATAGATAGATAGATAGATAGATAGATAGATAGATAGATAGATAGATAGATAGATAGATAGATAGATAGATAGATAGATAACCTTACAGGCAAAATGAAATACGATGAAGAAACGTTTCAAAAACATTGAACACGACGGTAAGTAAAATATTACTACGTTTGGAATCCCCGTGCCTGTTTAGCGGACGTCGGAGAAAAATACATCATGGCTGCAAACGTTCATCCTCAGTATTCGAAGTAAAACAAACTAATCGCGCTCTAAGAGTCAGCAACACTCTGTCGTGGCCATAGTGGTTGGGGTCATGCAATATCCCAGAGCGAAACATCAGTGCGAAGGAAACGGTATCACACGCACTACTCTCGAACGTGTTGCTGATAACAGCGTACATTCCGCGCAAGGAAAAAATAGAAACGATTAGGTAACCTATAGATAAGGCTTTTTCAAGGCCGGCGACTCCGCCAGAGTTATCCTAACTGCGTCTGAAGATGCGTCGGAGGCTCTCAGCAAGTTTTTCCTGATGCTGTAGTTCGGGCTGTATACACTTACGTTGCCCGTGTAGCGAAATAGTCTACCGGGAAAATACGTTTACTGGAAAAAGTGATCCCTTGGGCAACAAGCCCGGTGCCTTCACGTTTCGCTACGCTTGACATTCAGTGTGCGGCACTCCGCAACTCTCAGAAACCTCGCAGTTAACAACAACGGCGAATGCTTAAAGCGTGCAGCGTGCAACACTGCGGCGATATGATGAACACACTTGTTTGATGGGCTCTCATTGCAATTTTGAAGGATACCTGAGCAGGCCACTAAGGAGATCACACTAAGCTGCTAATCCGTACAGAGTGCGGGCTTCGATCCATTGACAGTAGTGAGGGCACGTGCTCTGCTTTAACGACGGCGATTAATATGGCAACGCGCGCTTCTTTATATTTATAGTGATCGTTTTTCCTCCCACGAACTGTTACCACCGCTCAGCTCAGGCCCCGCCGCAATGTTTGAGAAGCTTCTCGATTGTTTTAGACTATTCTTATAAGATTGCACGCGCAACAAGAATAGCCGAGTTTATTCTGGCGCTAACGCGAGCTCCAGCGAGAAAGCCGGAAATTTCGATCATCCGTGAATAAAATATGATGCGTTCCGTCGGAGATCAGATTACTGACGACCGACGACCGCGCTCGCCGTTATCATATAGTAAAGCGAGTGCTGCTTGTACCGTGGTCACGGTGCAAGAAATACTTAAGTGAGCGAACGACGCGAAGGGAGCGCTTGTTGGGGAGAGATGGTTAATGTTCTCGTTTTCCGCGTGCCGAGAGATGCCAGCCGGACTGAGGACCATGGCGGGCTGCTGGCGAATTCCGCAACGCACCTCTGGCACGTGGGCGACGGTTTACCGAGTTATCGCGCAATATCGACCACCCGACACGTCGCGGGAACGGGCCGTTTCGTCGCTCGTCGCTCTGCACTACATTTTCGCGCATATGCGGTTTGGCCTTCTCTGTCCACGTGTTACGTTAGCCGTGCAGTGCACGCGTTTTTTTTTCCTTGTTGCTGCCGTTGGTTTTTGAACTCGTTTTTGAAAATGTCGTAGTGGTCAAGTGTTTTTGCGCTGCTGAAGAATGGGCAAGTGCTTTTTGCCCTTTTGCAAAAGTGGCTACAAATATTGCAAAGAGAAATACGCGCTTTTCACGCCGCCAGCTAATAAAGAAAGGCTTCAGGCATTGAAGCGTACCATACCACGAAAAGACCGCGTGCTGCAAAGGACAGATCGTGTGTGCGAAACACATTTCGATGAACGTGATAAGTGTCAACGTGATAAGAGGGTGCTATTTCTTCTACTAAATACTTCAGGCACCGCTGCATTCGTCATATTCGCTATATGCACACTGGTTAACTGGAAGAGCTTCAACAGCAGGCGTAGGCGTGGGCCGCTGTGCACACGTGACGTTGCGTCCGCTTGCACCGGTGCGCGCGTGCCTCGATGCGCGCGGTTGTCGAGGCAGCCTACCTGGTCGCAAAGCCCCTTGATCTACCTGGTCGAAGTTGGTAGCGCCATCTCTCGGGCTTCTTGCGAGGCAGAACATTATCGCGCAACGTGTAGTCTTGGTGTTCGCTCACCTAAAGTATTTCTTGCACCGTGACCGAGGTCAACACTCATGTCTAGAACGACGGGGCGTCGAGTTCGGAACAGCACGAACGGCATCTACAGTTCGATACGGGCCACATCTGATCATGCGCGGCGCCAATGACGGCCTGCCTTGCAGTTTTCGTCCTTGTTAATCACCGCAGCCGCGACAACTGCTTTGGTCGTGAGAAACGCTTTCGACTGCATACGGCCGAAACAACATAAAACTTTATTCAGCTGATAGGAAGCGGTGAAGAAGATGCTTGTGAAGAAGCTGGTGAAGAAGCTACTTGCCACGCCATAAGAAAGCAAAACTCTGTCTTGTATACAAAACGGGCTTGTCGCGGCGAACGACCCTTGGAGGTTTGTTGTTGCAAGCAGCGATCAAACGTGAGCTGACATTGTGCGTGTCTCGGCAGCTCGAAAAGTAAGCTCCTCTCTGTTGGCAACCACTGCGCGTCGTGTAAGCAACTTCGCAAGTCCGACAACCTTGGATTCGCAAAAACCGTAGGTACTTACAATGGCCTGCTCGCTGAAGGAAAAATGTGGCAGAAGGAAACGCATTGTTCTCTAGAGATGCAAAACGGCCTAAGACTCGTCCATAAATATGACGAAAAACTGGCATAAAATTAAATATCTGAAAATTCAACTATTCTAACTACATGGCTGGAAAGCACTTAAGAGACATTTATAAGCAGGTGTTTTTGGCAATAAGTTGTTGCTCCTATGCAACGAACGCAGCTGAGCGTTTAATTTGTAACCGTCCTCACAAATAATAATTACAAACAGCCTTGACATCTACTGTTATGTCTCCCAGGAGACTGCTGAAAAGGCCATTTTTATATATAAAAAAGCGGTTATATGGACTCTTAGGGCTCATTCACGCCAGCCACTCTCGGCGTCTCGCGACCAAGGTACTCGTAAATATTCTGACGCGCTGAAGTCGCAAAGCGGCCAGTCTCAAATAGTCGCTTATGGTCGCTTTTGTCCAAAAACGTCTCGTTTGGCTCGCTGCTGGAATTCGCAGTCGTTCAAATGCAAAATCAAGCAGGGGTCGACTGATCCAAAATTGTCCGTTGCTTGATCTAAATTGAGCAGTTGCGGCTATTTGCGACCGGTCGCTTTGCAACTGTAGCGTGCTTGAATATTTGCAGCACCAAGGTTCACGATGTCGGGCGTATTTGGTGTGAGCAAGTTCTGAGAGCTAACTCTTGGTCCACGTGCCACAGACCCGAAATGCAATGATCCCCAGCTGATTTGCCTTGACTAGTGACCGAATGCTGCTTTCTACAGTTTGTTTTTGTGTTGTTCTAGTCATGCCACTTGATAGCGACTGCATCGGCCAAGACGCGCGCTTTTCTTTCGGTCTTGCACAAAGGAAGATGTTTACCAGCGCAGCGCGGCGACGCCAGCGGGTTTCGGGGTGATATGAGCCCAGGCTCAGTGAACGCTGGAGCGCGTCCCTCTTGACATCCGTGGCGGCACCATGAAGACGTTCGTGTTCTTGGCACTTTACGGCGCCGCCTTCGGTGAGTCCCATAAGGCTTACGATAGAGCTACGTTGACCTCTGGATGCGCTTTCAACGCATGCATTGAACACTATTAGAAATTCTGGAGCTTCGAGTCTCCTGCCAGAACGAAACTCTATTCTAAGCATCTATTACGATAATCCGATGGATAAAGAGATCGACGACGAAATGGAGACCTGAATCGACAACTGCGGTCGCAGAAGGAATATGGAGCATCTCTTGTTTGAACATTGTTGACACCTACGATGAGAAACCTATGGATTGATAGGCCCGTTACAAAATCCGACGTAAGACAGGTATAGCGAAAGGTTCGCTTACGGTGAAATTCCATATCTTCATTTTTGGCCCCTGCCACGTCCAGCATATCGCGCTGCAGCCGTAAGCGCAGCGCCTATCGGACCAAACACGCAGCGCGAAAAGGAATAGCGTTGAAATAGAGCTAGTACATAATGTTAATTACCTCTATCAATCGTTCATTTTCCCTATATGTTTCGTTTCTGCTGCTGTCTCATTTTTCCGCTGCTTGTACAAGCGACGATTTGTTATGCTGCTTTTTCGCTTAAGCAGAACACACAGTTGGGTTAGTTGGTCTTGCGTTATATAAATGCCCAATTAGCGTAAATGATAACGGATACCAAAAGACGAGGCAGAAGAAGACAGGTGCTGCTAACAACTATCTCTCGCGAAAGCACCCGCCGATATATATGTGTATGTTTCGCGGCGCATGCGCCGTGACACATCGTGAAACCTTCGCGGAAAACCGCGTCATACATTCTGACAAATTGAGAGAACTCTCTGCCAAGGCGTAGCCAGGGAAGGGGAAGGGGGGAGAGCACACCGAACACATGCACCCCCCTCCCCGCAAAATTTTTCATGCCCGGTCTGAGTGGGATTGAAGTCAGCTGCAGGCGCGACACCGGTTTAAGGATATGCTCATTCATGTAAAAGTGAAAAAAAGGACTAAGCCAACGGCTGATCCCTGTGGGCGCTCCAGATGCTGTAGTACATGCAACCTTGTACAGCCGGGCTACGCGCTAAATGTGGTGCTTGCAAGACTTTGCCAGCGCAGCTATCGGACACGTGACCACAATGCCAATTTTTATCAATTTATATTGGGAAGTATCGTACGGCAACCTAGATTTCCTAGAGCGCAGATTGTTCCAGCACACATCTTGGTTGGTTCTGAAATTTAGAATGAAATCCAGCAAATTAACTTCGGTCCAGTTTTACCTTAAGGGCCTCACGAAAGAGGTATTACATAAGCAGCTAACCATTTGTCTTTCAAAAGTTAAGCGAAGAGAGGCTGCCAGGAAGTTTAAAAGTGTCATTAACAACGCTCTTATCAGCTGATTCAATGGGCACATTGACAACCACATGGTAATCGACCACGTAGCCATAAATTCTAAAGACGTTGTCATGGTTATAGACTGCTGTTACGGCGTTTGCCAATTATTGAGAAAAATCGTTGCACAAAATTAGTGCTAGTGATGAGCCTACGCAAATGCAAGAGCACTACAAATCGAATTGCATGTTGAATCGTTGAATAGCGCGAAAAGACAAGGCCACAAGAAGGAACTTGCACGTATCAGGCGCTGACTTCAAACCAACATTTATTCAGAAGCACGCACGTAACATTATAGACTGTTCTAATCCCAGATATCTCACAGGTTAGCTAAAAAGCTAAATACCATGCAACATTATTATCGTCAGTAAACAATAAAAAGTGCAGGCGAACAGTTCGTCGGTTCACATAAGCAAAAAACAGTAAGAGGGGAAAAAAAGTAAAGAAGAAATCATGGTTGATCCCTCCGTCATAGGAATCGGTATAACACGAAACTAAAACGTGTCTTTACAGAAGCAGTTGAATCATTACTGCACATTGATATAAGAGAGCTTGCACAATGTCTATCCCGTCAGGTGCGAATTGTGATACACTGTCTGCAAATGCGTTGAATTCGCATAGCATAATTCCAAGGCACTCAATAATACCTTCCCGGAAAGAAAATGAAGGAATGTGTTGTTCTGTGCTAGTTTCAGTAATACATGTGTTAATATAGTGTAATTAAATATCTAATTATTCTGAAATCAGTCAGCTTGAATTTTTGCATAAAAAAGAATCAAATATTAGGCCCCAAATGCATGCCCAGCTTGTTTTTTGTTGTATTCGTTTCGAGCAAGGAAAAATAATGCTCTTGTCATTGGCCCCATGCGGCACATCGAACGACCGTCGAACCTGGTTATGTCTCCAGCAATGTAATCCACTGCAGCCGTACGCAGCACAATGAAGTTAAGTGACCGCTAATTGTCCACCCAGGAAGCCTGCACGAATGTGCACACTGCGTTTCAAGCCATTTGAAGAAACACGCGATATGCGACGCGCCTTCGAAGTTGATATGTACAACTGTATACACCGCCGCTGAAGGGGCTATTGGTGTTTGGCAGCTATAGCACCGTTTAAGGCTTGGTGGCACAGCTCCATCCCGACAACTAGCGTCCATGATCGATGATTAAACAAAACTTAGTGGTAGCTGTAGTAGTTAACGGTGAGAGCGTAATTAGAGAAAGCGGTGCGACAGCAAGAGGAGCGTTGCTGATTGGACACCGAACTTTGGCTAAGAGGCAACTCCCTCCAGAAAAAAAGTATGCATCAGCCAAGAGAAGAAGAAGAAAAATCACAGCATATCCACGGAGTGAATGATGATGAGTGGGCGAAGCTGCGGAGGTTCATCGGTAAACCGTGAATCTTCCGTGAATTCTGCCCAGTACATCATCACCGACGTGAGATCGGGCGCGTTTATACTAAAGGTTCGATGAGTTATGACGACTTGCAGCTCACTTTAATTTTACATGTACGCTGTGAATTTTCATTGTTTAGAAAACCATTGCTTTAGAAAACACCTTGCGTCTTTCGTTAAGCAGCTGGCGTCTTTTTCGTTTTGCTTTAGAAACATCTGGCGTTCTTTCGTTTTGTTTTTACAAAACATCTGGCGTCTTTCGTTGGTTTATTTCATCAATCAACGGCGTTTTGAACAAAATTTTTATTGTTTAATCACGCACAGGAGAAATCTCACCAGGCACTACCTTGGAGGTAAACAATGGCTGCTAATGGGAATGAGAGACAGAAGAAGTCGGCTTTTAGCTAACACTTACACTTCTACAGAGACAGAAGAATTCGGCTTTTAGTTAACGCGCACGCTGCGAATTTTTTATTGTTCAACAACGCACAGGAGAAATCTCCCACCGGCACCACCTTGGAGGTCAAAGGGTAAGACTTGTTACTCACTACTACGAGCACGACGAGGGACGAACGGGTGCCGCCTTAAGGAGCTTCGCCCCTAAAAGAATCACAGCATATCCACGGAGTGAATGATAATGAGTGGGCGAAGCTGCGGAGGTTCATCGCTAAACCGTGAATCTTCCGTGAATTCTGCCCAGTACATCATCACCGACGTGAGATCGGGCGCGTTTATACTAAAGGTTCGATGAGTTATGACAACTTGCAGCTCACTTTAATTTTACATGTACGCTGTGAATTTTCATTGTTTAGAAAACCATTGCTTTAGAAAACATCTGGCGTCTTTCGTTAAGCAGCTGGCGTCTTTTCGTTTTGCTTTAGAAACATCTGGCGTTCTTTCGTTTTGCTTTTACAAAACATCTGGCGTCTTTCGTTGGTTTATTTCATCAATCAACGGCGTTTTGAACAAAATTTTTATTGTTTAATCACGCACAGGAGAAATCTCACCAGGCACTACCTTGGAGGTAAACAATGGCTGCTAATGGGAATGAGAGACAGAAGAAGTCGGCTTTTAGCTAACACTTACACTTCTACTTCTACTAACGTTTCCTACTGGAACATGCCAATGGCTGCTAATGGGGAATGAGAGACAGAAGAATTCGGCTTTCAGTTAACGCGCACGCTGCGAATTTTTTATTGTTCAACAACGCACAGGAAAAATCTCCCACCGGCACCACATTGGAGGTCAAAGCGTAAGACTTGTTACGGACTACGACTACTACTACTAGTACTACTACGACGACGACGACTACGAGGGACGAACGGGTGCCGCCTTAAGGAGCTTCGCCCCTAAAAAATACACTATCTCCCACTAAAGGGAACCATGTGGGGATGCGAAGCCGCGCATGGGTCGACTTAAAGTTCCGTTCATCACCGGCAATTGCCCGATGCTACGCGTCCTTGCAAGTGGAGCACACCATGAATTCACTGTAGTTGCTGTTGCTCTTACTCGTTCCGAACTCTTGTTGGAGCACGCCACGCGGGAGCACGTGGGTTCATCGCGCGTCTGCAGAATCTCGTCCCCCGACGCCATCACGTGATTGCTGAGAGATTGTAAGGGGGAGAGGCCACAGCGCCTTACCCAGCCCCTTACACAGGCCTGAGCGCGCTAGCGCGTGCCAGCGCGTTTTGACCATGATACAACGCGTTGGTTCATCGCGCGTCTGCAGAATCTCGTTCCCCGACGCCATCACGTGATTGCTGAGAGACTGTATGGGGGAGAGGCCACAGCGCCTTACCCAGCACCTTACACAGGCCCGAACACGCCAGCGCGTGCCAGCACACATGGTTCCTGAGAGTGTAAGGAGGAGAGGACACAGCGTCTTACTTAACCCCTTACACGGGCGCGAACGCGCTAGCGCATGCCAGCACACATGGTTCCTGAGCGGACGGTCGCCGACGGAAGGACGGATACAGCCCCGAGCAAAAGCTGCTTCGCATCTAAAACGAGAAGGCCTTTGTTCTGTGCCTTTTCCACCCGCACTGCGTCAGCAGATGGGGTGGACGCATGAGGCGGCAAACGAGCTCAGCCTGTCAGCGCAGTATTGCGCGTTCGTCGCGCGTCCGCAGAATCAACGCCTCCAGGCGCTGGCAAAATCGGCGTTTTCCAGCGCGTCTTTGTCGACGTACATCTCTTCACCGTTCAGTTGCTCGTGTTTTGCGTGTTGCTGGAAGCGTTTCTGTGTCTGCGTGATTTGGAAATATAGAAGGAAGGACGCTGGGAAGCCTTGAAAATGCTGCGTGTCTTGATGCCGCGCCAACTACACCAGAGACGCGAAGGTGCACGAGTTCAAGTTCCTGAGAGAGGAAACACTGAGGAACCCTTGGATACGCGCTGTTCCGCAGGAAAACATCTGCGTCACCAAGGATTCCAGGGTAAGCTTGCAGAACAACTTGCTGACCACTTCCACTGGCCAGCACTGGGAAAGTGTACGCAAGAAGGCGGAGACAATACATCGCAGTTGCGATGTTGTTGTAAGCAGCGAGACCCTGTTGAAGATGCAGGACGTCCTTGTGATCCTAGTCTACGTTGCAGGATATGCAGTCTACCATACCTCCCTATAATGTTACTTCTATTGCTGCTGACCCAAAGGTGGCTGGTTACTGTGGAGGCGAAGCTAGAGGCCCGTTTTCTTAGACGTAGGTGCACGTTAAGGAATACCCGTGTCACACGGACACTAAAAAGTCTTTTAAGCAAGACTTTTCCGAAAAAGAGTTCCACGCGATGTCACACGACAGAGAGCTATCTCTTTTTCAGAAGCGGTATTTTCTGCAAACAGCGTTTGACGTACTCTTTCACGGCGGTAAAAGAGTAGCCTCGAAACCAGTGGGCGCCAGCCTTTATGAAGTGGTGAAAAAAATCGGCAACTCCTTATTTTGGTGTTTTGGGCTCACCATTAAAATAACTTTCATTTGTCGTAAGCAGCGTAAGAAAACCATTTAAACTTTATTTTTTCTGTACTCTCGTAAACAGTGCGAAGGGGTTGGGGTTATGGCCGCCCGCATAGACGCGAGCATGGACATGAGCGAGCGCGCAAAGGCGAACGCCGGTGTGCAATCAGCCCAAGAAAAAAAACAAGCCCCGCGTCTGCCTCGTCTACCTCGTTTTCCAGAGAGAGATGGTACGCTACAAGACATGCAATTGTCACTTTTTCCTCCGTAAGATCATCCATGGCGAGGCAGACAGGAGCGCTAACAAGGAAAATAGACGCCCACTGTTGCCAGAATAATATATACAGGCCTCCAGTTGTGCAAACGCTTCTTAAAGGGGCCCTGCAACACTTTTTGAGCAGGATCAAAAAGCGCTGCCAATCAGTAGTCGAGGCTCCCGAGAACACGCGAGCCAAATATTATAGCGAAGCGAGCGGCCTGGAATTTACAATAAATTCTCAAAGTCAGCTGAAAATCGCTCCCTCTTCTCTCGACAAATGATGTATTAGTCCGCAATATATGACGCGATTGTCGGCAGTTCCACCATTGGCTGATGTTTTAATCACGATAACACCCTCATTATTACCTTAGTTCTTAATTTTGAGTTCAATAAGTAGATAATATGTATGTTTATATTGTGTTATGCCCTTAAAACACCGAACAAACATTAATATTAGCACTTCCGGTCTCACCGACAGCTCGTCTGCTCGTAGTTGCGTGGTTGCGTTTTCTGCACCATGTGCAGCGCCGAAATCGTGAATATTTCTGTGCTTTTGACCATCGCCGGTTCCCGTTGAGAGTGGCAGCCGTTCGAGTGTTGCCTCGTCAGCTGGAAACTCCATCGTCGGTACGTTCTCACGACCGACCGAGGCAGCGGTGCAGCATTTCTCCGATAACAATGCTGACGCCGGCTAGCTTAGGATACCTGTGTTCGCTGTATGGCGAGAGTCCCGTTCGCTGTCTGTTCAGTATGTCATCGAGCCGTACCTCGGCGTATCCTCCCCGTAGTCTCAGGTTCCCGAGAAACCGCGACACAGCAACCAAGCAGATTCGCATTTTCACGGTAGCTGCAGACAGCCGGGGGATGGATCCGCGCCGGCCCGATGCCCCACGATCCTTTCTTCTAATCTTTAGTTCTGTGTTGTCAGCCCGCACTCGCTGTGCGCCCGCATTCGAAGAGCAAACAGCATCGAAGTACCGCCACTGGGAGAAGGATGCACGCAGCTTTGCCGTGTTGAACACGATTCAAGCGCGAGCAGTGCGAAGAGGCGGTGTATCGGAGTGTGGGTCGAAACTTATCTCAGCTGTCATTCGTTCCAAACGCGCACGCAAGTTTGCGTCCATGGTTGGCAGAGCGATGAAAACACTACGGCAGTTCGAGGGGCACACCCAACATTACCAAACCGACTCGCAGTTTTCAAGCACGCGCGATACACGGTGCCATGGGCTCCGCCGCTCGACGACGGCCGCGCGAGCCGACCGGAAGTGGCGCCATAGACCACGTGGTTGCGCCGAGACGCCAGAGAGAAAAAAATGAAAAAAATGCCGCCGGCGCTGACGTCGCCTCCTCGCACCTCCGCCCTTCCTCCCTCCCTTCACGCCACACGCAGCTTTCCGCGCGCTCGCTGCGTTGAGTTGAGAGAGAAAGCTGCGGAACGTGATCTCTCTAATTTGGTAACACCACTTAGACTTCACGGATTCGAAAAATTTTTGCGGCATATGACTCGTGAAGAGTCATACGTCAATAATGAGACTATTCCAATATAACTAAGAAAAGGTGTTGCAGGGCCCCTTTAAGATACTACTGCGTGAACCTTTTAGGGGCGAAGCTCCTTACGCTTTGGCTCAGTCCCTCCTCCGTTGTCGTAGCCACCCCTTACTTCTCACAATGTTCACTAGATGGCGCTGCGCTGTTGCAGTACGTGAAGTGATCACTAGATGGCGTTGAGGCGCGCGTTGCGTGTGGTAACAACAAATACGTACGAAGAAAATAAAAGAAGTCATCGCCACTAAACACCGAGAGTACAACACTGCCAATGACGATGACATCGTGGCTCAATTGATTCAACAACACCGACGTCAACGAGAAGATGAAGAAGAAGAAGCCACATCGAATCTCGCAAAGGCTACAAACAAACAAACAAACAAACAAACAAACAAACAAAGGATCTCGCCGCCGCTGCCACCGTCGTGCTCCTTGCAGACGAAGACGCCGACCTCGTGCCCACTCATCATCATTCAACCCGTGGATGTGCTGTGACGAAGAAAATAAATAAACGTTCTTGTATATACTATACATACAGTGTTTCTCACGTCTTTCATGATGTACTGGGCGAATTTTTCACGGAAGAGTCACGGTTTTACCGATGATTCCCTCCGCTGCTTCGCCCACTCATCATCATTCACCCCGTGGATATGCTGTAATTTTTTTTAACTGGAGTTCTTAAATTTATGTCAACAAACGTGCCATACAATAAACTTGGACATCTTCTATCGACATAAATAATTTTCTTTTCGCTGGTTCTGTTTTGAAAGCGAACGCCACTCTTTCGGTAGCGCATTCGGAAGGAACCTCTAAAAAAAGATCGTCGGTGCCGTGTGACTGCGAGGGAACGCCTCTTCATAAAAAGTTTTTCAACATAGTAAAAGACCGCTTACGTAAAAGACTTTCTGCGCGCCCGTGTGACACGGGTAGAAGTCCAAGTGGACGAAATTACCGGACCCCTCCACGACGACGTGCCTGAAAAGATCGTCGATGCCGTGTGACTGCGAGGGAACGCCTCTTCATAAAAAGTCTTTCAACATAGTAAAAGACCGCTTACGTAAAAGACTTTTTGCGCGCCCGTGTGACACGGGTAGAACTCCAAGTGGACGAAATTTCCAGACCCCTCCACGACGACGTGCCTGACAGTCATATCGTGGTTTCAGCAAGTAAAACCTCAAAATCATCATCATCATGTTACTTTTACTTACTCGAAGGCCCTCAACTGCTGCGCCATAGGCACGGTACACACTAAGATATTAATATTGAACAACCTTTTTATTATTATTATTTTCAGAGGTCGGATACGGGAACGCCACGGAGAGGCTCCTGAAGCTGCAAACTCGTAAGTTGGGAAATTATCATATTGTTTCAGAGAACTGGGTCTCGCTTCTCAGCTGGCTGCTCAATTTATTTAAAGCTCCGCACACATGGATAAGCTAAAACACGCGTATGCTGTAATCTGAGGTTTATAATATGTTACATATTTTAGTTAGTAGCGTTGGCCAAACGGTCACTTGGGCCATCCGTGCAGCAAGGGATGATAGCAATATTCATTACCTCAAAATAGCTATCAAGACCAATGTTGCTGCTTCTATAGTGTGTTTTTCTTCGGTCTGTTTTGGTTTTCCACCAAATCAAGTCTAATGCAAAACTGCGCGTTCCTTTCGGTGGTGTGCATTCAAGCATACGGCACCCCCGTCTATATTTCGATCCCCTCTAATTTAAACTTACTCTCCAGTATTACTACACGAGTCATCCGTGCAGAGAAGGATTTTTAGACGCCTGTGTCGGAGTGTACCAGGCTGCGCAGAATTCCCATAAACCTTTACTTAAGCGAAAATGAGCATTTTTTTAGTTTATTTCGGCTAGTTGCGTTTATTTTGTCGGTCTGAGCGTATTGAAAGGCTATGCTAGACACTTCGCAACTCCTAATGGGCGAAAATAAACGTTTTAACGCGACAGCGTTAAAAAGCTTGTTTCGCAGAAATTCCGGTGTTGGCGTCGTTCTCGGCATCGTTGGTTATGTGCGAAAACTCAGCATTGTCCGCGACCAAAAATTCGAGAAAGGTGCAAATAAAATAAATAAGGTTTGAGCGAGAATTGAACCCAGGCTTTCTGCGCGGCATGCAGGTGTTCTGCCACAGAGCACGTTATTGCTTGAAAGAGCTTCGAAAAAAACACTGTCTTGTAGTGGGAGGAGTCTCCTTAACGCATCTAATATTGCGTGGCAGAAGCGTACAATCGCGCCAGGCGCCAAAACAAGTTGATTGCACGACGAGTAGGTATATTAAAGGCCCACCCATTGCAAAGCGCCCAGACATATTTAATCATCAGTAGCAGCAAAAGCATCAAAAAAGCGAGCAGCTGCGTAGGTTCGCGTGTTCCCTTACGGACGCGCAGTGGACCCTTCGCTGGTTCGCAAAAGGGAGAATTATGGCGTAGTGGGCACTTCGCAACTGTACTTGCAATAGACATTTCAGTATAGTTTGAAACGGGCACTGTTACGAGCACATTCGTACGTTTACATGAGGCACGGTTCAAGCATGCACCGATAATCCAAGCCAGCCTAGCATTTCAGAAGGCGACGCGCACGGGGCCCGATTACACTATCGCGTTCTACTCCAGAAGGCGAAGCTCAAGCGTCCTACAACATTTTTTTTTCTTTCCACAGTTGGTACTACGTCTCTCACAGTTATCATTTTTGTGATGTTTCTTGTCATGCAAAAATTTTCATGTTACCGAACTACCATCCTTGCTCGCGTCATGCACTATTCCTTTGCCAATCACCTTTGTTTAGCATATATTCTGTCCTTCTCCTTTTCTATTATCCCTCCTTGATTTCATTGAAAGCTCCACCTTTTGGGACAACATACAGGACGTGCGCTGCTCTATGTTGAAGAATGCTTGCTTATAAGGTGTGATCACCTGTTTGAAAAAAAGAAGGCAAGACAGCGTTTTATGCTAGAGCGCACAAAGAAGTATTCGGCCGTGTTCGCAATGTTCAACTGCTAACGCTGTCTTTACGATTATGTTCGAGAAAAGCATGCAAATCTTCATCTGAGATTCGCGGTGAAAAGGGAGAACCTTACGCTTGCACATTTGTACTTGACGTACAACTTGGAAAAACTGATTTAGGAGACTACGTAAAGCAATCTTTCGCTGATATTTATCAGTTGCCGGGGAAAGTAACAAGAGAAATGAAATGCAACTAAGGTGAATTCGTTTTGTGCGTTGCTAACAGTGCACGACATGGCACACATATCGCGCGGGTCATGCACGTTCTTCACGGTAATCAGGAAGTGATAAGAATTGCAGCATTCAGCTTTACTTTGTGGCGTACCTTTTCCTTGATCAAAAAGAGGGACGGTTAGTCGCGGTCAGGATGTCAGGGTAATGCTCATGAGATATATCTCTTATAGCAACGCGTGGTAATCGACACCACAGAAACACAAGAAAATACAGCCGGCTTCACTGCGCGAACGCTGTCGAAACAGCGAAGCCACGTCCTTCATTAGGCCTTATCGTACTTCTGTTTTTCAAGTCTTAACGTTCGCTAGTGTTTAGCTTCGGCCTCCCTTGCTCGAACATCGCGGTTGCCTCGGCGACGACATACCCGTTCTCGCGTCAGCTCTCGCTGACGCTCAAGTCGGGCGGCTTCTTCATAGGGAGAATGAGAAAATGTTCGCCATCTTGAAAGCGGAATCTCCTGAGCACTGACACTGACACGGCATTTTACACTGCACTGCTACCTGACCGTCACCCCACTTTGGCGCCTTTCTCGAAGGTTCACCCCTCGACATCCTCCGCCCTCGCCTCTCGCAGCACCCGCTGCCCTCCCCCTCATACCGAGCCTCACCCTCGCCACACTGTGAGGCCACGTGATCACCGCTAACACGACTCCTGACATGAAACCCTCGACTAAGAACACCTTCGCTGTTAAAAACATGGGGCAGGCGCTGGCTGACGACCGCGCACCATGACAAGCCGACGTATGCAGCACGGACTAAAAGACACTAACATACCAGCGCAAGAGAGTGTCATGTAAGGGTACTCAGCCAGCTTACGAGCAGTTCAGGTCTCCAGTTACACTCATTTGTTAAAAAGGTGCCTGTGCGCGCACAGTAGTTCGCGCGACCCTCATTTTCTAAACAGCTAACTGGCAAGTTTATGAGGTTTAGCGTCGCGAAGCGAGAAGTAGCATAATGGAGGTCTGCACATAATTTCAAACATCTGGAGTTCTTTAACATGCTCTGGAAGCGCAAATACACGAGCCTGTATAGCACTTTGCCTCCATCGAAATGCGACCGCCGCGGCTGCAATCGAACCGGCGCCCTTCGCGTCGGCAGCCGAGCACTCTAGCCACCGTGTCACCGGAGCAGCCAAATAGATAATTGAGACGAAAAACTGAATGTTAGCGTAATGTAAAGCAACAAGCTAAGCTAAATGCCTAATGAAAAGCTTTTGGTCTTGCGTCGTATTCATTCTGAGGCGGACACGGCTATAGTCTTTCCTTTTTGCGTCCTTTGAGGAGGATTTTTAAAAACCTGTGTAACAAATCACGCAATGATCTGCCGCTTGAGATGGCTCTTGCGTCTGAAATTATGCCGTGTACCCATAAAAGCAAATGCTCACCCGCACTTGTAACTACAACTGTGAGTTTAACTTCACTGAATTTTTGTGTTGACTTGGAACGCTATTGCCGGCGACTCGGGATATATCGGGAAAATGGAACGCTAGTGCAACTTCCCATTTTCCCGATATATCCCAAGTCGCCCGGTCGGTATCGTTTGTGTCAAAGCCTTTTCTCTCGTATCCGCCATGCGCACAGCGCTCAAGCCCTCCGTGTGCTACCAGCCGAAGGACGCGGGACCGTGCTTCGGCCACTTCCCCCGCTACTACTACAACACGACGACCAACACCTGCGAACAGTTCATTTTCGGAGGCTGCAAGGGCAACGCCAACCACTTCCTCACGCTCGAGCGATGCGAGAGCAAGTGCGGAAGTAAGTATGCAGGGGAAGAATTATGAGTGCTTCACGTTACATATTCTCCGGCGTTGAACTCCAAAAGCGCAGGCTGTAAGGCGGCAATTAGGGAGAACTGACACGCGATAGTTCTCGCTTCTCAAGTGACTCTGACATTTGGAGTAGGCACCTATGCAAAATATTCATGTTTGCAGTTGTCTTTTTTTGCATAACACGCGAAGTTGTTAATTCAAACAGCTACTAACAGCTCACTCACCCTTGGAGACATAATAACAATCCATCTACCTTGCTGTATTTGATCTTTTCTATGAGTACATTTTGGGTGCGTATGTTTTCGGATGCCGCGTTATTATTGCTTGTATATTTGTACTACTAGTTTTCGTTTTTTTAACACGAAAGTGTTTTATGCCGGGGTCCACCACCGCTCCACTGACGCATTCCCGTCACGGATATGACGTTGTAAAATATCAAGACTAACATATGGCAAAGAAAAAATTATAAGAAAAAGTTACGTCACCGCGAGTCGAACTAGCGACCTCTCGATCACCAGCGCGAAACGACTCCGCCACAGACGGCATGTTCTCTGCTATTCTAACGGCGAGCTATTTATGTACACCGTTTGCCGGTGGCGGTGCTCAGAGAACGGCGGTACAGCGTGTTTTCGTTATCGCTAACGAGATGGCGCGAAGGGCTCGAAGAGCGCGCTTTAAAAGTCGTCCCCCACGTGGATTAGCGCGCGCCTCGACAGGGCGTTGTCGCTAGTGCGGGCGCTTATCTCGTGATCGCGGTAGTTCGTACGTCTTGCGCTCTGCCTGCAAGTTTCCATTGAGAGCACGAAGGTCACCTCGCTCACTGCAGCGGCCTCTTTTTGCGAAAGGAGCGCGCTGCTCACACAGAATTAAGTTACAACTGTGGCAGTTCGCGCTCATCCTGTGTATGTTCGTTCCGCGCGTCCTTTCTGCCTGAGCAGCGCATTGCAAGTTTCGAGCGGCTTGCCGTTCTTCGCCTAACATTACGATTTGATGCTGTAGCATTCATTCCTTCGCGCTTGGGGCGAAAGAATGCACAACAAACGCTCAACTAAGTGTGTGAAGACACGCTTCACTTTCGTGTTGTACCGATTCCTATGACAGAGGGATCAGCCATGTTTTTTTTGCATTTCGTATCTTGTTAAATGCATTTACTGCTTGTCGAACACCCCCTTGTGTAATGCCCCGAAGGGGCCCCTAATGGTCAGATAAATTAGGATGAAGATGATGATGATGATGGTGAAGGAATGCACGAAACAGAAAGTCAGAATGCTGGGAGTTTTACCAGAAAAGCGCCTGGTTGTCTACTCTACACGGAGAAATTGGGAATTTATAGATGAAAGAGAGCGAACGAAGGAAAGAGAGAAAAAAAGAGCAGTGCATTCGCTGACGTGTGCGGGAGCGCACGAGACGTCGGAGGCGTTCTCACAAGTCCGTCGGCCCCAAGAAGTACACGAGTGCCTTCACTGCCCAGTGTGCCGACGAGAGATGGGGACGGTATTCTAGCAGCACCTGCGCACATTCATGACAAAGAAAATAGCTGGTTACTCGCTACCTGATGATGACGCTGGGTAATAATAATGATATGTGGGGTTTTAATTGACAAAACCACGATATTATTATGAGGCACGCCATAGTGAACGGCTACGGAAATTTCGACCATCTAGTGTTCTTCAACGTAGACTGACATTGCAGAGCACACGGGCCTCTAGCATTTCACCTCCATCGAAATGCAGCCTCCGCGGACGGGATCGAACCTGTGACTTTCTGGTCAGCAGCGGAGGACACTGATGGCGCTGGATGACGGGGCGAAATTATGCGAAATTTAAGGGGTGAAACGGTACTACCGGTATTCTTTTGCGGCCCATATGTGCTAATGTCCCATATATACTTGAAAAGCGTATCTGAATTTTTGGCATCACTTGTGCCACCAGCCTTTATAGAAGCCGTATTAACAGACACCTCCTACCGAGATGTAAATTCTTTATAGAGCGCAGAGAAGGCCTACCATGTTTCTTAAGTATTTTATTCAGTGAGCTTCTGTTATAGTGATGTGTATCTTTTCTGATTTCAGACGTTTCGCTTTACCGATCCGCTCATCAGGTCCAAGCTCATCACCAAACTCGGCAAGTGCAAAAGTTACTAACAGCTTGAAAGTAGACAGAAATACGACACTTCTTGGCCTATGCGCCTTACTTTCGCGCAAAATATTTGAATACATCGCCCAGTCACTAACGTAAGAAAGCTAACACTTGACGCTAATGCTTCTAGCTCCGCTGCTTTCAGGTATGTTATTTTAATGGAAAATAGGCACACAACCTCCCAAAACGATGCAAATTTTATCACAGACGCCGTACTGGGAGACAGCGAATGAGTTACCCACAGATTCCCAGATATCTCAATTTCACTTTGCGCTCGGCATTCCTAAGCATCTGCAGCGTTTCGCTGAATCATGAACTGTAGCGGGTTGTCGGGGCGGGCTATATTCAAAAATCGCGGCTTGACGTGAAAAATAAAATTTTACTCGCACCAGTTGCAGGTAATGAAACATCATTGCACAGATGGTGTCACTAGAGCCAGCGTTTCGGCAAGTGGTCTTGTCTTCATCAAGACACCAGCTGCTGCATTGAAGAAGACAAGATCACATTCGTTCTGCGAACTGGGAGCGCGGGGACAGACAACGGACGAAGGAAGAACCACACAACGCTAGCGCTCACTTGGTTTTATTAGGCGTTAGAAGAACACATTTTGATACACAATTGCTCATGTTAAAAAGATTCCCATGACAGTTCTTCTGTGTCCTTCTAACATGTAATAAAACCAGTTGTTATGATCGCTCATGTTGTGTGGTTCTTCCTTCGTCCGTTCTCGGTTCCCGCGAACCCAGTTCGCGGAACGAATATGAATTACCAACTAGCCCACCTGTTGTCGATCGTTTTGCAAGGCAAAACCACTTCTCGAAACGTAGTCTTCAGCAACGCCTTGTTTGAAGAATTTTTCATCTCGTGAGGCCTCCACTTTTTCATGAACACCTGTCTTGCTTCTGTTAGCCCCAGATAAGGTATGAAAATCTTCCAAAAACAACAAACGTGTGCTAAAGCAGTCATTGATTGGCGCCCAGAGTTTTTCGTGGCACCATCTTTCCCCAAGAGTTCACTTTTATTGAGGTAACTGCATTCATGAGCAACGAAAAATTAGGGAGGGGTCAAGCATATAGGGAAAAGTGTTTCAGCTCCATTAATATGAAACCTGTGGAGGGGTGAAGCACGCTGTATGCGCCGGTGTTTTCCACAGCAATATCACTGCTCATGGGCAATGAGAGACAGCAGAAAGATTAGACACAGAGACCCGCAGTCCGCGTTTACTTAACGTGCATGCTGCGAATCTTTATTGTTTAACTACGCACAAGAGAAATCTCCTGCCGGCACTACATTGCAGGTCAAGATCCAGTGCCTACACCCTAAGGCAAAAGGGTGTTAAAAGGGTGTGTGGTTCGTCCTTTTGGGGACTAATGGGGATGCCACAACCATTAATCCCTTTAACGACTAACGGCACCGGCTCTAACAATTAGTCCCCACAATGGACTAACATTTAGCCCTCACATTTACACCTTACCGGGCAACCATTAGTCCTCGCAGTTGCACCTCGCCGAACCAACGGTCAGTCCACTCAAACGCTCCATTCCGATGAACTCTTTATCCCAGGGATGATTTTCTACAGTTGCTCTCCGCAAGACTTAATACTTTTTTCGCGTGTTTCTTTCCGCGGTGAGCAACAAATGCCGCGGAAAAGAACACGCAAAAGAATATTTAGTCATGCGTGTGTCACTGCTTTGGCATTCAATGCGACAACGAAAAACAAAAGTGAGACAATGAAACGTCTTATTTTTTCTATACATATGAAGTTTCTGCTTTCTTTCATTGAATTCCCTACAAAATGTCCCAATACAGATCCAGCCGCGTTGTCATATCTCGTACAGTCCTTTCTGTGAAGCTGCTCCAACGGAAGCGATAGATGGCAGGCGTTGTACGCGCCGGGGCACAGCATTCTGCTCGTTGTGGGCAACGGCTGCACCCTGCAAAGCACAAAAATATTGCAAATATTTAATCACGCGACAGCGAGGTTGAAGACGCACGCACTTTGCAAACACGTGCAAGATTAACTAAAACACGTCTAAAACATGGCACGCAAATAATTTCACCCCTGCGAAGCACAAAAATATTGCAAATAGTCTGTGACACGTCACAGAGGGGATGAAGAAGCACGTATATGGCAAATACGTGCAAGGTGAAATAAAAATACACGTCTAAAATATGGCATGTAAATAATTTCACCGTGATGTCATGCGTCATCAAAGACGCATTTCAAGCCATACAGCGCAACAAACACTTCAAGTGCGGCAGCCGAGGCGCCGACAACCACCGTGCCCCAACGAGCCGGCGAGTTTTTTGCGAGCGGCGTCGTACAGCTCGAGCAAGCCCGTCAGCCGCCAGCGAAACTCGAGCAGAACAGCGCGCGAACGCGAAGCTGACACCACGAACGGCGCCAGGCTGCTTGCGAGCGAGCGAAGGGGAAGCCGACGATAACGGCGTCCAATTTCCACCAAATTGCTCGAGCGAGCACCAGTACAGCGAGCGAAAGCGGGGTCGACGCCACGAACGGCGGCGAACTGCTTGCGAGCGAGCGTCGAGGAAGCCGAAGGTTATGGTGACCAATTTCCGCAGAGTTCCGAAGCGCAGCTAAAGTCGGCTAGCTGTAGCACCCGCCAACCCATGCCGGTGCATCTCAAGCGCGCGGCATACAATCGAGCTCGTTGCTACCGCACAGCGTTTCGGACGAGTCGCAAAACAGCGGCGAGGCCTCTGCCTAATATTGCTAATATCGCGAGCTCGCAGCTCATCACCACGGCGAATCATCGGCGAGCGAACATCCGGGCAGGCGACGACAATGGCGGCCACTATCCAGGCGGTCACAGAGCACAGGCGAGCTCACGCCCAAACCGGCCCTCGCGGTACATTTCGTGCGCGCGATATACAACACGATCGAGTCCGTTACCGATAATCGCGATCAGTTTCGCGCACGCCATAGGTACGGCAGAACAAAGAGCGATCACTTACTTGTGAAAGAATCCAGCGCCGATTTGTGCCCCGAGTCAGATTGAAGTCATGGATCCGATAGGCCTACTGTCTTCTCGGCCGCCATTCCCAGCCGGTGGCGACGCAGTGCCGTGACTACGCCGGAGATATACAGCGCGGCGTCGCGACGTGTCGAGAGCAGCTCCAGATTTTATGGGCGTGGCGAAACGTACAAGCAGCACGACACACTCATCCACGCATACGTGTATATCAAGGGCACCGAGCCGTAGTTCCTAGATCGGCGAACTCCGAGCGCGACACAACTGGCAACACGCCAGCTCGAACACAAGTTGGACTACTGACCCAAAAGCGAGGAGGACGGTTAGTTCCCTTGACAACGGTTTGCCCACGGAACGTGTCCATTCACACGGCCTGCATCTCCCGCGCCGTTCACCCCTTTGCAGACTAACTGGTTTGCACACGGCACGCATCCCTCTCCGCTTGCTCCTACGACGGTCTATCCGATCATCGCGCGCGCCTATTGGGCTCCGTTAATCCTCTTTCGGTTACTTTTGCCTTAGAGTGTATGTGGCCGGTGAACAGTTGTGCAGCGTGAGCAGTCGGTTTTTTCAATCAAGAAACTCGCTAGCAGACGCTGTCTGCGTCGGCTTTGTCTCCCGCGGGTGAGGGCGCGTTCTTGTTCCTCGCAGCTGGTATGGTAGTTCATCGTTCATCGCTGAAGAGCGTTTCCATAGTCAACGCGCGCCGTACGCTCTAGTTACGCCAGAGCGACTTCAACGACGTGACGCTTTGATGTGAGCCGTATGAAGGAAATAACATGCATCGTTAGGCAATATTCATGAACCAATGTCCTCAAGGCGGTTGCTGTCCGAACTTTGCAGCGCTCCTTGACCCTGTCTGCGAGCTGCCGAAACAGGATGGTCCGTGCTACGCCTACCTGCGCCGCTACTACTACAACACGACAACGGACACTTGCGAGAAGTTCATCTACGGAGGATGCCAGGGCAATGCCAACAACTTCGAAACGCTTAAGGAGTGCGAGACCAGATGTGGCGGTAAGTGTGCTCAATTTATAATTCGATAGGAACTCCATACATAAAAGACGGTTAAGCAATACATTCGACATGGTCGCTTCAACTGTGTACGTGGAGGTGCCAACAGTTGGTAACACTCACAACAGAATAATTCTCAGGATACCTACTGTTTAACGACATATGGGCCAATTGACTGGTAATCATTTCGAGAACATAGCTGGAAAACACTGCACAGCACAAACAAGGTTCTTGCCAGACGAACGTTTCTTTTCTGAGTCCAGTTAGAGATAAGTCGATCAGAGCAGAGAAACGTGCGCAAAACATTTTTGCATCCTTGCAACAAATGCTATTTTTTAGTAAAAATAAGTGACATTTTCATACCCTTGATAACATCTTGTTTCATCGTACAGCTATTACACGATATGATCAATGAACTCGACAAGAAAATATATTAGCGTGAATGAGCCTGAAGCTGTCGCGTCCTTTACCCGTTTTAGTGTGATCCATGAGAATTAACACACCCTAAGACTTAGGGAAAGGGAAGAACAGGAGAGATTAAAGGCAAGCATTTTAAACAGACTAGAAAAATGGAACGGGATGGGGGAGTTTGAAAGTAGGAAGTGTACCGGCATAGCTGAGTGGCCTCTTTACAGGGGGCGTCCCGTTGGCATCTGAAAACGAAGTACAGAGTTCGGGTGGTGGTGCCTATTCACCTGAAAATGATCGCAGGTGAACTGACCAGTTGATAACTAGCTACGTATCAATGGCGTATGTTGGCGCATCGTATTTGCTCAGGGCTGCTACGTAAACCATAAAACTGACAATACTCATAGTTTTCAGGCAATCGAAATTGTGGAAGCGTAAGCTGTTATAAAATTCATCTGTTCAGTTGCCACACTGTGTTTGCCCTAACCCGTTCAGCTTCACAAGCAGAGAGATATGCACGTCGTGCTTGACAAGTAAAGCGCTGCCATACAAATCTTTTTCAATTAGAAGGCCAATCAGATGGCATTCGTTTCACGTGCTCCTCCCCTGTCCGTGTGTTCCTTCAGGCAAAAATAAGTTACTGTTATTATTACGAGTAGTATTAGTAGTAGTAGCAGTAATAATATTAGTAGTAGTAGTTGTAGTAGTAGTAAAATGACACCCTGCAGCAAACTGCACCATACCAGCGGCATCCCTTGTAACAGTTTTTGAAACCTAAGAAACGTGAAGCGAGAGACAAGAGTAACCAAATGAACAAGTATTCATTTTTTTTTTTGCTTTGGGCGCAGGCGTCAGAAAACTGACAAGCGTAGTCATAAAAGATTCTGTTACTTTGCAGGGAACTACACCGTCGAAGACCAGTCCTGGAAGAAGCACATCATGAAACCCAGTAAGTGTAGAACTTTTATTGCTTGCAGTACCAGGTGCAAAGCGAATTCCTTTAAATTCACGTAATACCAAAATGATACATTTCATCATCGTTAGTTAGCACGAACCTAAGCATCGAGCCCTATTACTCCAAAAGGACGACATTAGTTTCGCAAGAAACCAAGATGCATAATTTAATATTTCATCATATTCAGGTGCCACCTATCACAAACTAGAAAGCGAGTGTACTTGGTCGTGGTGGTATCGACCTTATTTGACTGAAAGTAAAGTAAATTATCTCCTTCACCTAGCATTGACCCTCCTTCACCCTCCTTCACCTAGCATTGAAATCGATCTATGAGAAATGCCTATAATATGTATTCTCATTTGCCTTGACTGTTATGCTGTATGTTAGGAAACTTGTGTACATATCCATCCTGTTACGGTTCCCGATTTTGTTGAGCCTGTATAAGTAAATAAATAAATACCATTTGCTGAACCACGATGTCTATATTCTTTTACAAACTTACAGATTTGTGAGGTTCGTGCATGAGCTTTCTGTAAATTGCATCACGAATGCTCGTTTTTAAAAAAAATTCGCGCCCCAAAAGCGAAATTTTTCTTCCTAGAATCAATTCACTTTACCTTTGCGAAATTCCAACACGATTTATTCAAATGGACGCGGCGATGGCTGTCTTGTGGAAGCACCTCTACTTTCAACATGCATGTATGCGTAAACTGACATCTATGTTTAATGAGAGCGATACGCTTTCTCTGACGCTCTGACGTCTGCGTTATTTCAGTTGCCCTGCAGGACGTCATTCGAGCCAACCCGGTTCTCTCCAGGGATGCAGGTCCGTGAACTGCACTTTGTTTCATTCAACCTCTGTATACTGTACACAGATAAAGAAAATTGTCACGGCAGTCTTCAGGCATTTATGTCTGATGCGAGCGCGAATTTAAAGTACGCGCGAAGTGGGCGAAGTAATGAAGCTAGCATACACTGGTGAGAAAGTTTCGTTGTAACCCATTTGGTTCTGCAGACATTTCGCCATATATACCACATCACACACTACTTTAGCCTAGCGTGCCCTTGCGATCTCATAACACACATAGCTCAAAAGCGCTAGTAGCACTAACATCGTTTGACGTCAAAATACAGGAGGTAAGCATAGATGGCTTGCCCTGAAGTCACTGAAAGCGCCATGTTGGTACACCGCATGTTAAGACGCAAGGTTTGTGACGTCGTCTTGATGTTATCATTACACGCCCTGCACTCTCTTTTGTTACTGACGCGCTCACGCAAATAAAGTTGCGGCCGCATCGTTATCATATTGAAGCAGGTTAAGCGCAATGTGATTATGCTGCTTTTACGTCATCAAAACCGCCATATTGGTGAACCAGTAGGTTATGAAGCTGCGTCCATGACGTCACGTGCAAGCTATCTATATGTCCTTCGGTGTTTCATTATTTTTCCTTGTACTTCTACTGCTTAATTGTTTTTTCTTTATATTTCGCAAGAATTCTCATTACTTCGTTCCCATTACTCCGCGGAACGAATGCATAGCCAGACACGCCAGCTTCGGTCTGTTTTGTCAAATCTTGAGCCATTCGTGTATGTTGGGTTCACGCAGTGGAAGTTTACCCCGGGTGCGACGAACCGAAATACCACGGTCCCTGTGCCGGCTACATCCCTCGTTACTACTTCAACAACGTGAGCAAGTCCTGCGAGCAGTTCATCTTCGGAGGATGCCAGGCCAACGGCAACAACTTCGAGAGCGTCGACGAGTGCATGAACAGGTGTTGGGGTAAGCAATTTCCCAGTGAACTGGCGTTCAATTGCGAAGCAAACGACAAGCGTTATAAAAGTTTCTGTAGGTCATCACCGCTTCAAGCTGTTCTCTCTGTCACAGTTGCCAGATAAGGAAGCGCGAACGTGGCACCGCCGCAACGTGACTAACACGAGTAGTTCGTGTCGCGTCATATTGTATGAAGGACGAACTATTATTACAAAGGCACAAAACATAAGCCGTTCATCCTGTCTGGAAAGGACCGTCGCCTTATTGATAAACGCTCGATGATTAATTACGGTGTTCTCCGATCGAGTTCCTGACTTATGCTCCAAAGTCAGACTTATGCACGCGCCGCTGCCAGTTTGTAAGTTTGATACACCTTTCGTTAATATTGCCGCATTTTTAAAGATTTTCCTCTGCAGTAGTGCGCCGTGATTTGTCTTTAAACGCGTGGGTATCGACGTTCAGCACGCTGGCAAGCCCCTTGCTCTGCAAGCAGTGGCGCTGGCACAAGAGTGACCTTGTGAGCGCCTAATGTGCACTGAGAAACGGGAAACCTAATGCCAAATGCGCTTAAAGGGACCGACAACCAATTTTTGTGGTACCTGTTTTCTTTAGCCCAGCGGAAAGCCTACCGGTCGGAGTGTCGAATCACGGAATGGTAACTCGGAAAATGCCGTGAAACATTTATGATCAAATTTTTCGATCTGCGGCGGCTATGAGGTAGTGTACACACAGCACACGCTGAAAACAGCGGGAGGTGAGCTCGAGAGCGGTTCGTGTTTTTGCGCGGAGGTTTGCTGCGCATGCGCTGCGGCGCTAGTTGCCGCGAAGGCAGTGCCACATCCCTCCGTATCTTTTTGTACCTCGTAAGCAGCACTGATTGAAGCGGCGATGGATAATAATACGCATAATGGTGCTCATAATTTTGAGCACCATTAATGGTTCTCATGAAAGCATCAGACTACGTACAGCAATATGAACACCTCCGTAATACAGCTTCAAGGCTCTCCCACTAGGCCGCGCGACATACCTGTTTTCTGTGACTTTTAAACGCGATTTAAAAGTAAAAATCCCATTGAGATCGTGAAAAGGATGCCTGAATCGCTCACTAGAATTCATGATCTTTTCCTTTCCACCAGGACCTAATCACACGTTCTGGCCAGTTATCGATCCTTTTAACCAAAACAGTGACGACAAAAAACCGGGCACTTCGGCCATTCCAAGCCGCTCATTCTTCATAAGCCCCTCCTCCTGCAATGGAAAGCGCATCGCAGTTGAAGTTATCAATACTGGGCTGTTCATTAGATAGAGACGTTACTTATAGTGCAACCTCGATATAACGAATATGGATGTAACGAATTATATGTTATAACGAAGTAAATGAGGAACAGCATTGCTGAGAAAACTGTTACAACCGGACGCATGTAACGAAATTTCGTATATTACGCAGGTATTTTCCTATTGAATGCACTTTGTTACAAGGAAGTCTCCCTGAAACGTTTTTTTTTTTATTACGTCCGCAGTATATGTGTACCAACAACCCCAGATGACCGTCAGTGCTTTCGAGGTTCCTTTTTGGCCCGGTAAGTACTAAGTTTACTAAGAACAAATGTACCACGCTTTATATTGGTCTCTAGATCTTTACTGTGGAAGCAATTATGAAAACCGGCGTATACCATTGAAGCGTTGCCGGTGATTTAGTGTCAAGATTAGATAGATAGATAGATAGATAGATAGATAGATAGATAGATAGATAGATAGATAGATAGATAGATAGATAGATAGATAGATAGATAGATAGATAGATAGATAGATAGATAGATAGATAGATAGATAGATAGATAGATAGATAGACGGACAGACAGACAGACAGACAGACAGACAGACAGACAGACAGACAGACAGATAGATAGATAGATAGATACATAGATAGATAGATAGATAGATAGATAGATAGATAGATAGATAGATAGATAGATAGATAGATAGATAGATAGATAGATAGATAGATAGATAGATAGATAGACGGACAGATAGACAGACAGACAGACAGACAGACAGACAGATAGATAGATAGATAGATAGATAGATAGATAGATAGATAGATAGATAGATAGATAGATAGATAGATAGATAGATAGATAGATAGATAGATAGATAGATAGATAGATAGATAGATAGATAGATAGATAGACGGACAGACAGACAGACAGACAGACAGACAGACAGACAGACAGACAGATAGATAGATAGATAGATAGATAGATAGATAGATAGATAGATAGATAGATAGATAGATAGATAGATAGATAGATAGATAGATAGATAGATAGATAGATAGATAGATAGATAGATAGATAGATAGATAGATAGATAGATAGATAGATAGATAGATAATTAGGAGTTAGCGTAGTTCATCGCCTCTATTTTTACCCCAGATGTTGGGTAATGGCTACGGTATATACAATCACAGCATATACACACTAGTAATACGTATACAGTCACGCAGTCACGCAGGGAGGCAGGCAGGCAGGCAGGCACGCACACACGCACGCACGTACGCACACAAGCACACACACACACACACACACACACGAGCAATTGACAATGTGTTGTTCAGGTGCGTAGTCCTTAAAACAGCAACAGTGCTTTCATATTGCGTATCGCAAATGAAACTTCCGCACCAAGTATTCTTCTACATGTGAAGTGGCACGTGCACGAATTGTACGCGTCGAATTTTTAACGTTGTGTCTGCGAGTACGTTGCAATAAATGGTTTGAACAATTTTTCCTCAATATATATTTTAGCGCACTGCTAATAACTATGATTATACAGAGGAATACCGATAAAACGAAATCAAAATGAAGTGCCGTGTTTGACGTCGGAAAGCCGCACATTGAGTTATAATGAACGCCATTAATACAGGCGTGGAGGGGGGGGGGTGTAGTAAGAGACTATATGTGTGTTAAGAGACTATAACCTACAAGAGAGTATGCCGAACCAGAGACGACGACGACGGTGTGCGCGAGCGAGACGCTCGCGAAGCTCGAGAGCGGCAGAACGTCGCCGGGCTGAAAGAACGCGGCCAGGCAGCCAGAGCGCCGGTCGTTGGGCCGAGAGAAAAAGGGACCGAGCTGGTGCGACCAGGCCAGCCGGGACGAGCTTGGTGTGTCCCGGGAACGAGCAAGCGTGCGGGCCAGGAGCCGAGATCGTGGCCTCGGTGCCACGTACAGGCGGTTCCGGCACAACCTGAGCTGACCCCGTTCTGGAGCCGAGATCGTGGCCTCGGTGCCACGCCCAAACTGACCTTTTCCCGAGCCGAGATCGTGGCCTCGGTGCCACGTACAGGCGGTTCCGGCACAACCTGAGCTGACCCCGTTCTGGAGCCGAGATCGTGGCCTCGGTGCCACGCCCAAACTGACCTTTTCCCGAGCCGAGATCGTGGCCGTGGTGTCACGTCCGAGTCGGCCGTCGTCAGCGTGGGCCTGTGAGTACCGCGACGAGCAGGTCGTCGTATGTTCGTACACCTCCGCACTACGCACCTGTCCGCTTCGTGCTGGCATCATCGCTACCTGACTGCGGTATGTGAGTGACGTTCGACGGGCCTATACGGCAGGACGCGCCGATCCTCTCGCGTGTGGTTAAAACTCTAAAAGTTAAGACTTAGGATATCTGTATTGTTCAGTGGGACAAAGCGTGTGTAATTGTGTGTAATTGTGTGTGTCAAGTCAATAAATGTGTTTCTTGTTCGTGCCTTGGTTTTCCTGCATCTGAGGGCCCAAGAACCACCACAGGGGGGTGCTCCGGGATATTGTTGACAACCAGGAGTTCTTCATTTGACGAATTAAATTACTATTCAATTGTTACATCGTTATATCACTGCTACTCCTGAGTATCGCGAGCAAGTTGCATTATTATCTCGCGAGAAAACGCCAGTTTCGCCCAAAATTGCGAATCACTGCTCTCGATAACAAAGCTTTAAACAGCTATAAAGGTTTCGTAGCGCAGTTATATAGGTCCAATATTTTGCACTAACTATCAGCGTAGTAATTAAATTAACAATCATGGTGTATTCGCGCGTAGGTAAACACGAACATGTCTCAATCGGTGACTGCGAAAACTGACTTTCACGACACCGGCTTTGTGCTACAACCGAGTGCTTTCAGTTTTCAATTTCACAACCCTCTGGCCACCTTGCGGGATTCCTCAGAACTCATTTGCAATATCAAGTGTCCGTGTGCTTGGAGTTCTCGATTAATTCGCCCTCGGGCTGCCATTTCCTAGCTTCCTGGTTAACTCAGTTGGCAAAGCGACTGCCCCAGAAGGCGTCGGTCCCGGGTTCGATCGCCGGACCAAGACGAAGTTTTATGTGTGTAGCACTTGAAGCTCCCCGGCTTGACGTCTATCCATGTATCTCATGTGGCGTGGTCACGCTCACAGTAAAGCGCTCAATACAAGCCGTAACAAGGCCAGCAATCCTCAAAACCGGATTAAAATGAACGAACAAGGTCTAAAATAATATAATTACCAGAGATAACCAAGAAGTAATCACAATAATTAACTTAACATCACTAAAAACTTTTCGGAAACATGCGGCTGACTCCGGCGCCGCGCGAGAGAGGGCGCCACCGCCTCGCAGAGCGCACGATTTCACACGCTGCAAATGACACGTATCTCAAAGGCGGTAACAAGCTGGAAGTCTATAAAGCGCACATGTCACACTTTATCGACTTAACAAGCTGGAAGCGACAAAGTAGCGCACATGTCGCACACCGAGTTTGCGAATCTTCCTAAGAAGATTGTACTCGTACCAGGGAAAGCCTACATGCTTACCTCAAACATTGACGTCATCGACGTTTTAACGGAGCATTGGAAACTCTAGGAATGGGAATCGCTGAATGCCCGCGCTATACGTACTTCCTCGGGTTTCACAGTAGTGGAGCTGCATAGTTCTTTTTGGACAACTAGGAAGCATTTTTTTTTTCGAGAAATCCGTGTGGGATTATTCAATGCGAAGCATTTGTTAGCGAGCCTTTGGCACTGAGAGTTTCTATGTATCTATCTATCTATCTACCCGACACAGGCAACATTCCCTATCAGCACTCCCTGCTACCCACCCAGAGTGCTGTTATTCAAAAGCTCTATCGCGGCACGGGAACATTATGCCATCAAGGTTCTCTCCATCATGTATTCCTGGGACACCTCCGTGGGTTCTGCTTAGACCGCTTGTTAGGCTTCAGATGCCTGGGATTACGAAGAAGTCCCTTGCACCATGTATCGGCCTAAAGCAACTTACCCTCCTGCACATTTATACAATGTATGGCGGTGCGGCACACGTATACACTGACGGATCTACCACTTCATGTGCTTCCGCTGCAGCCTTTGTCATTCCGCAAATGACCGTCGCTCGATGTTTCAAGTTAGATAACAAGACCACATCAACTGCCGCGGAAGTTGTTGCTATTTGGGAGGCAATACGATTCATTTCTGCGGAGACCGCTCGTAGATGGACGATATTCTGCGATGCCAAAGCTCCTCTTCGAACCATCGATTGCATCATGAGACAAGGCCCGTATCATATTTTATCTATAGAAATTGAAGAGCTTCTTGGCAATGCTACGAAAAATGGACATCATGTAGCATTCCTGTGGATACCTTCACTGTGGCGTGATGGGGAATGAAGAGGCTGACGCCGAAGCTAAAACAGCTTTCATAATGCCCCGGATGTGTGCATTGCGTTTTCACGAGCAGACACTAACGCCTTACTTCGGCGCGTAATGCGCAACTCCACCTTAAAGCATTGGAACAAACCAGAACGCCAGCACAAGCGGCTTCATAAATGGGGCCCAGAAATGAATTTCCGTATGCCTCACAAGCTAATGCGAAACATCACATGCATGATTCACCGCATTCGTCTTTGTGTGGCATTCACAAGACGCTATGCCCAATTGATCGGCTGCAGTGACACAGGTCCCTATTGTGGTCGTTGTCAGTTACCAGAACCACTTGAACATATGCGCCTGTACAGCGTACGCACGAGAATGTCAGAAATTGATCTCCTCAATTGGGCAATATCATAGTAGGCCATTAACCGATGAGGTTGTGTTAGGTCCTTGGCCTGACGTCAGCAGCACAAGTGTGGTTATAGAGGCAGTAGTAGCCTTCTTACAAGCCACTGGACTGGATGCACGTCTGTAGATTTGCCTCAGCGTAACGAAACTATATTCTCATCTCTCTACTTTACCATCGTGATTCATCACTCTTTCGCTCCCCTGTCCCCCTTCTCAAGTGTAGAGTAGCAGGCCAGAGCAAACTATAGCTCAGGCCGACCTCTCTGCCTTCCTGTAAATAAACTTTCTCTCTCTCCCTAGCTGCCTACGTCTGGGTGCTTTCATGATCGCCTTCTTATAGGCCAACTCCGGCGATTTTTTGGCCATGTCAAAGTTATGGTGTTTTTATGTTCCTGAGACGCTCCTGTTACGGGCCCGATAGCAGAAATACTCGGCAAATTTGAGAATAATTTTAAATAGGCAAAAAAGCGCGACACCGGAGCAGAAACCCAGCCGAGTGTACTGTCTACGTATGACGTAGACGTTGTTACAAACAAACCGGAAGTCGTGCAAGGCATGCCGGTCATGCCGGCGCGGATTATGAAAACTGTGACAGCCGGGACGACCAGCGAAGCACCGGCCAAACCAACGCTGTCTGTCGCCTTGTGCACAGCAGACGCTCGCTGTAGCGGCCGAAGCGCCGAAGTTAGCGGTGGCCTTGGCTGCGTCACTTCCGCCGCCTTCCCAATACTGACGTCGCAGACGCAATGTTGCCAATAATTGTGGGAAGCCAGACGGGCGTTTGCAGACAATCTTTAAAATTCATTTGCAAACAATCTACGCATGTCTCAAGCCTGTAATTTGGCATAAATGACGGAAACGTGCAAAGGAACGTACCCAGCGAATTTCATTGAGATCCATCTACCTCGGAAAATCGCCGGAGTTGGCCTTTAAGTTAGTGTAGAGCAAAACTGCCATGGGAGGGTAGGAGGATGAGACTAATATGACCGCCGCATCATTACATGAATACCATGAAAATCTTGTCGCTGTCGTCGTCAAACCCTTTCGTCCAGACACGCGTGGCACATACCCGTGTACCACGGGCCGCGGTGTACGAGTATGCGCCACAGGTGATTGGCAGCTTTATCTACCCAGGAACAGCGAGAACAGACACTGGTAATTCGAGTGCGATAGCTTTAAGAAAAATCAACAACGGCAGCGCTGACCCTAAGAATGGAAAGGATAAAAATTAAGATCCCAGCAGGAATCGAACCCAAGCATTCTGCGTGGCACTCAGGTATTCTACCCCAGAGCCACGCCAGGTCTGGGAACTGCTTTGGAAAAACAGCCTATATAGGCGTCATTTCGGCGTGACGTCAATCCTGGTTGTGGTGCTGGCTATCTAATTTTAAAACAAAACAGCAAACACTACATATGTACTCTTACGATACAGGCGTCATATCAGGTTAACGTCTGTGGTTCCAGTGTTCGCTCCGCTTTTATAGCAGTCTAATAAACATGACATTTTTATTCCTTTGATTCAGCAAGCTATATTGAAGCGTTGGTCGACCCCGGAGGAATGCATTAACGAAATTTACGCATGACATTCACATCACTGCACCGTATAGTGCACTTAGTTTCGATAATACTGATGCATTTGCTCTAACGTGAGTGCTGAAGTTACGTCACATCATAAGTTACCTTTTAAACGCCAGTGTTGTCGACGTGCCTGGTAAGCCCACGATGTGCGCACAACTTACCAAAAACACGTCGATCCACCACTTAATGCTTGGCTCAAAGCCAACAAATACAGCATAAAAGTACTCGCTGACTGCTTCGCTTGAGACCGATTCGGATCTGCCGAATTCTTTTGTAACTTTGTGCTACAATCATTGTTATTGAGATGGTGTAAGGAGATGACGCAAAAATAAGGCGCCGGCTAGTTCCTAGCTCTTGGACGTGTCTAACTTAGAGCACATATAGGGTCCAAATTTATAACCATAACAAACCCCCAGCGCATACAATATACAGCTTAGCATAATAGTCAAGACATAACATAACAATTGAAACAACATATTGAACAATCACATATATGTGTGTACACGCTGACGTTTAAACAATATTGAAGAGCAAACGTTTCACAGCATAACCAAGACAAAAATATTTAACAGTCACATAAATATACACATAATGGTTGTCAATTCTTCCTTAGCCCTTGAGCTTCCTTGAGCGATTCAACCGAACTGATTTGAAAGACCAGATATTCGCAACCGTGTCTGCTCCAAGGTATTCTTTTCTTTGGGAGTTGCTCGTTTCTCTTGACTCAATTCCGGCCCGATACCCAGCTAGTTTCGGGACCTGCGGTCTGGACGCTATCCGAAACACCGCAGCAAGGGCGTGACAATATACACGAAACGTTACTGTGACGTGTGTGTTTTTCTTTAATTCGCGTAAATAAGCATAGCAGGAATTCATAAGCTTGACGTGCTGAATGTGCAACGTCATATTGAACGCATGCTACGGTGGGGGGAGAGGGGAGTCCACAATATCTGGACAATATGTCTAGGGAGCCCACAATATCTGGACTACCTAGAGTTCACTTTGCGCGCCACGCTATTAAACGGGCCCTGCAACACTTTCACTCGTAATCGTCGAATGTATTCAATAAAAGTGCTCATTACCTCACGAATCGACTGTCACAAAACTTTTTCAAATCCGTCACGTACGAGCGGAGTTACGGGGATTCGTCGCACGCTGCTCTTTTTCTCTCCTTTCGCACCAGCGAGTGCGCTCAAAGCTACGCAGGAAGGCGCATGACAAGGCGGCAAGAAGATGCGTACCTCCTTCAGTGCGCGTCATGACCTTGGAAACTTTCTTTTTTTTCGAACGAACGGCTTAGTTTCAGTGTGATCGCGAGCGCCCGCGCGCGCACGTGGCGGCATCTTGCGGCGGCCGCAGTAACTATATAGCCCACAACGCTCAAATCAGCCAATGGCCGTGGACTTTGAGTTTATGGCGCGGTCATTCGGGTTTACGGCATCATTTGTAGACAGAAGAGAGAACGATTTCTAGCTGACTTTGAGAATTAATTGCAAATTCCAGGCAGCGGGCTGCGCTATAATGTCTGGATCGCGTGTTTTCTGGAGCCTCGACTACCGATCGGCAGTGTTTTCGACTAATGCTGAAAAAGTGCTGCAGGGGCCCATTTAACATTTCCACAAACGCTCTTGCATTTTGCCCCCATCGATACGCGTCCGCTGTTGTCGGGGATGTAGCCCAAGACGTCGTACTGAGCAATACACAATGAATAGCTTCTAAGCAACAGCGGCTGGTAATTGACTCGAATAACGCGCTGTTTTATTTTAATAACACGAAACGGTACTAATACAATAATCACATTGTTCTACAGTGGCGCCACCTGAAGTGTGCACTTACCCGGCTGACGCGGGACCCTGCAAGGCGTACATGCCTCGCTTCTTCTACAACACGCTGACGAAGACGTGTGAGCAGTTCGTCTACGGAGGATGCGGAGGCAACGGCAACAACTTCCTCACCTACAATGCGTGCCAGAAGAAATGCAAGACGGTCTTTAAAGTCATTCCCCGCGCCTAAGAAAAAACAAAGCACGCCTATGCAATGGCATTGTCCTTTAGCTTATCCGATCCCCGTAGAAAGACGACCGCATGCAACCACGTCTGAACGTTCTAAACAAAAAGGAAATAAAGAGCACATGTTCGGTACTACAGTCAACCATAAAAAAATGTACAATGGTACAGCGTTACAAGAATATCATTCACGCTGGATCAATAATAACGTTAGGGCCATGAAAAATCCCAAAATACGCACTGAAGATTATTTCGAAGCAAGTACGGGAACCTGCAGGCAGCTACTTCAAGTGTCGTTGGAATGAGGGCCTGTTTAACGGATAATACTGGCATTCAGGAAACTACTTCAGCGTTGTGAAGTTCCCATCGTGTGGAACATATTTTACGCCAACTGATACCTGCCATTATGCACGAAGTAGAACAGCTGAGGGGAATGACGAGTACATCGAAATATTCCAGCTGAGTTGAGCGAGCTAAAGCATATTACGCACGCGAAGCACCTCGAACACCAAGTGAAGTCAGATCCCATTCTCTTTATTAGAAAATAAAGTTGTCTTTCTTCAAATGCCTTTCGTTATCCCTTAGTATATGTTCCCAGTAAATGCAGGGTGTTACGCTGTTTATGCAATGACAAAGAAAGCGTTTATTGGGCCGGAGGCTGCCGAAAAATTTCAGTTGGAGCTGCATCTGGTTGCCGTAATTTCGTCTTTACTAAAGCGCGTGGTCCTAGGCAGTAGGCTTCATAGTTTGGTCGTTACAGTTTGTAGCTAGCTTTAAGATTTCTAGAGCTAATGGCGGCAAACTGCGCCTGTATCCAATAAATAATAATAATTGTTCGGGTTTTACGTCCCAAAACCTGGGGACGCTGTAGCGGAGGGCCCCGGAGATTTTTACCATCTGGTGTTTTTTTAACGTGCACATGAATCTAAGTACACGGGCCTCTAGCATTTCGCCTCCATCGAAATGCGCCCGCCGCGGCAGGGATTCAGTCCTGCGACCTTCGGGTCAGCAGTCGAGCACCATAACCACTATATCACAACGGGGGGTTCGAGTTCGCAAAATCTGCATGCATTAGCCAACACAAGCCCAAAGTAAGCGAACATTAGGAAGAGTTAAGCGCCACTAGGCAACAAGTGCTAACATTAGACGACAGTAAGCAATATGAGCCAGTAGCAGCCAACATTTACTAAAAGTAATCCAACGTTGTTCCTTAATAGGCAAGAGTCAGCCAATGTTAGTAGGCGCAAAACGACACTAGCCGACAGTCAGCAAAAATTAGCCATTTCGAGTCAGCATTCACCAACACTACCCGAAACATCACAGCAGCCCTACTGCCAACCAGCACTAGCTTATTAACATGCGTGGAAGGGCAGGAAGCCGCTAGGCGCAGCCAGAAGAGTAAACACCTTCAATGGTCAAGCTCCTGAATGCCCACTGTTGACAAGACCGAGCGCCTCACCCCCGCAGGGGCGTCTGCGCGAGCAGGCGTTTGGTGTGTAGCGACACCACGGACCCGAGCTAACGGGGGTTTTCCAGCCCTCCCACGCCAGCCGTGCGTGGCATTGCCGTGTCCGGGGAAAAGAGGATCCTGGGTGTTGAGCCGACGGCGAGTACTTGGACCTTTAAGGCCCCCGGCCGAGCAACACACCCCTTTGGCCACGGCTTCACGTAGACGGCACCCCTGGGCTGACCCACCCAGGGAAATCGGCAGTCGCCTCTTCCTATCTCTCTCTCTCTCTCCCATGTCTTCGTCTTTCTCTCCCACTTTTAGCCTTTCCTGTCTGCTCCTCACTTCCTTTTACTCCCGTTCTTCATGGCGGCAAGGGTTAACCTGCTGTAGTTTCCCAACCTTTGGTAGTTATATTTGGTTATAGCGGCGATGTATGGCTGGCGACTCCAAGTGTTTTACCTTGTAGCGTGCCCTCGTTGGGCTCGGTGGTGGGTGGCCACCATCGCCGCCGGACTTCTAACGCTTCACATGGCAAAATCTTTTCCCCCTCCCAACGATCGGTCCCTGAAAAGGAACCGCACCGATGAAAGCTCCAAAAGAACCAGAACTGATTGTGACCACTCTCCCCGTATTCTGATCATACACTCTCTTCCAGATAATGACTCGGTTGCGGCACTGTCTGTTTTCGTGATCGCTAGAACCCTTTAAAACCTGGTAGGCAAAAGGTATGACGCTAAGAAACTCTCATCTGGTGATCTTCTGGTTGAAGTGACCCAGAAAGAGCACTCACCCACCCTCCTGAAACAGAAGCAATTTGCTCACTTGAATGTGTCCATCACCCCCCACTGCAGCCTGAACACTGTCCAAGGCGTCATTTCACAACGTCACCTAATGCGAGAGACCGAAACTGACCTCCTCGAAGGCTTCCGAGAGCAAGGTGTAGTCGCCATCTGTCGGATCACCATCAGGCGGAATGATGAAGAGGTGGTGACGCCCCACATCATCTTGACGTTTAATCGCTCCACCCTGCCCGAATCAGTGAAAGCGGCGTTCATTCACTGTAAAGTCCGCCCCTATATACCGAACCCTAGAAGGTGCTTCAAGTGCCAGAAGTATGGACACGGTTCTAACACATGTCCTGGAAAACTCACATGCGCGAAGTGTGGTGCCCACGAGCACCCTACTGAGAACTGCACCACTACACAAGCTGAGTGCCCTAACTGTCACGGGTCCCATGCCGCGTATTCTCGGACATGTGAGACGTTCAAACGAGGAAAGCAAATAATTAGTTGGAAGTGACAGAAAACATCACATTTTCTGAAGCCCGGAAGAAGCTCACTCTTCTCTCCGGAAGATCGTACGCTGACGCAGCGCGCGGGGGGGGCCGGGCGGCGTCTAGTTATGTGGCCGCACAGTACAGCTCGAAGAAGGAAATACAGGCGAACAGGATGAGCGCCTGTGTTTTCTTCTTCGCTGTTGCTTCTTCGTCTTCATGCTCAAACTGAGCCGCGCTGTACCAATACAGTACCATATCATGATGCCCCAACTTGCCCAATCTGCAGTGCAGGATCAAAACGCCGACTGAGAAGAAAAAGAAGATGGCTTTCGCCGTAGAGTCGTCTTAAGTGAATGCAAAAGGAACCCTGTGAGTTTTTATTTCCCGCGCTGTAAATTTTATTATGCAACAATAGCCGTCACTTAGCCAACACTAGCGAACGCAAGACAACATTTAACCAACACCAGCCAGTGCTTTTGAACACTAGCTACAAGCAGCCGACAGCGAGCGAAGGTTATACAGTGCTACGCCACGTTAGAGTGTACTAGGACAGGAGAGTGCCCGGAACGAGCTTCGAAAAGTGAAGCCCAAACAGGGTCAATCCGCTTGCAGCGCTGCGATCGGTAGTCTGCAATGTGCCGTCGTTTGGGGGTTGCGCGCTGCTCCGCCGAAGTGGTGCAGGGGTATAATGCCCGCTTCCCACTCAAAAGGCCCGGGTTCGAATTGCAGCTGTAGATGGTGGGTTTTTATTCTTAGTGTCACCTTTTATAGCTGCATTGGTTTTCCTTTGTTTCTTTAAACTTAGCTTCAGTTGCTACGAGTTGGTTCAAAAAGTAACGCAAAATGTGAAGTAATATAGAAGAAATTTAACAGTGAGCGCAGTTATTTGCAGCGCCACCTCTCGGGATTCAACAAAAACTTAAAGTATGATCTCCGAGATTTCTGCGAATACGAGATCAAAACGAGATTTCATATTTACGTTACTTTTTGTAGCAATACGTAGCAACAGAAGCCAGTTTTAAGAAACAAACGAAAACCAACACCACTACAAAAGGTGACACTAAGAATAAAAACCCATCATCTACAGCTGCGATTCGAACCAGGGCCTTTTTAGTGGGAAGCGGGCGTTCTACCCCTGCACCACTTTGGCGAAGCCGCGCGCAACTCTTAAACGACGACAAATTGCAGACTGCCCAACGCAGCGCTGCAAGCGGATTGATTCTGTTTGGCCTTCACTTTTTGTACATTGGTGCTGCGGCCATTCCAAGCACTCCCCTGTTCTAGCACACTCTAGCAACGTTAACCATCGCTAGCCAAAATAAGCGAACACAAGCCTGATGGAGTGGTATCTGCATCCGTATCAACAGAAAGCGCAGGCGACGATGAACTGCAACCCACAAGTCAGTCACTAGACGCTGGATCGGCCGCGATATCGAACTCAAGTGGATCGAACTCATTAAAGTAAAGAGTAAAGAGGGCTGAATCAGAATGTTTGGAAGCATTTTCCGGAGCTTTTTCGGGACCCAACCATACCCCAAGGGTATGGGTTATGTCCTATCTTATTCTTAATATACGTGAATGACATGCACCTTGATGTTGAACCAGACGTCACACTAAGATTATTTGCAGATGACTGCGTCGTATACAAAACAATACGAACATAGGCGGATCAGGTTAAATTAAACTTATCGTTGCTCAGTATTGCCAAGTGGCGCGATAAATTGGGAATGCAAATAAACGTAACTAAGACAGCATGCGTGTCAATAACGTGGAAGTAAAAGCCACTACTTTTCACTTACAATCTCATGGTATCAAATGTTCCGCGAACAGAATCGTACAAATACTGAGGGGTGACAATGACGAGTACATTGAAATGGGACCCGCACATTAGTAATACGTGTCAAAAAGCGTTGAAACAAATGGGGTTTTGCGCAGAAAGCATGCAACAGCACCCCCAAAAGTTAAGCTATCATGCTATAACAAGTTAGAGGCAATTCGAAACAAGGCGCTTCGTTTTATTTATTCTAGATACTCTAGGAACGCCAGTGTCACACTACTGCGCAATCGCGCTGCGATACAGACACTTGAAACCCGCCGTCGCGTTGCCTCTTTGAAATTGATGTACTTGTTACATCACGATAAGCTTGCTGTTAATAAGAACGACTACCTCAAGCCACCCTATCAGCGCTCTTCCAGACTCAATCATACAAAGTGCATCAGGCCATATATAACACGCTGCGACACTTACAAGTGTTCTTTATTCCCGTCTACCATAGAAAAATGGAACGTTCTGCAACACGCTTGGATGAATGTTGGATCCTTGGAGGCATTCACCGCTAAAATCGAGCAATTTCTTTTTGTGTAACCTCTTGAAATTGCTATATTTCTACATTTCTAAATTCAATCTTACACTGTGAGATTAGTGTGTATGTAACACTGAGTTATACAAAAATGAAACTCTGTTGTTGCTCTTTTCGAACTATGTAGACACACTTGTGCGCTAAAAGCACTGCGGCGAAGTGTGATAGCTATTGTTGTGTTATTCTGCTGCGAAATTGATCTATATAATCACTCTTCTCTCCTGTATGGGCCTGTTTAGATTAACAGCATCCGATAAATAAAATAAATAAATATGGTGGCGCCATCTAGCAAGAGTGCCTGCAAACACACCTTGATGCAACACGAGCCCCGCGCACAGTAAGAGAGAGAGAGAGAGAAATAGATGAAAAGGAAGAGGCAGGAAGGTTAACCTGGTGCGAGGCGACCGGTTTACTACCCTGCACAGGGGTGGGGATATAAGGGTCGGAAAGAGGACAGAAAGAGAGTGAGATAAAATAAAAACAAAACAAAAAAAATGCACACACGCACACACATGCAGGACGTCCTTTCGACGTCCGTGCACGTGAGGAGCCGTTCTGATAGACCGCGCGCACAGTAAATTGCCTGCATAGCCTTCAATCTAGCTGAATATATTCTCATAAACATTAAACACTTTCCGCACGTTCTAATGCGTCAAGATGTCCGTGTTGGATTTCTGTTGCCGGTATTACCAGCGCTGAATTTCGATATTTTAGCCTATCTGGAATAACTGAAGAGCAACACTGACAATGGTAGTGTAATGGCAGTGTTATTGTGGTCGGCGCTCTTGCAGCCCAACTTTCCCTCTCGAGTACGTAAAAACTCTATGGAAAAGAGGATAAACACAGGCACTCACATGCAAGTCAACGCTAGCCGACAAGGTTGGCGATGTGGGAATGCTGGTGTACCTCGACCCACGGTGGTTAGCGCTGTTAAGGACGACTACGCGCATGTGTGCTTAGTGTGTCTTTCTTATGTTCGCGTCTCCAGCAGCGCTAATCACTGTCAACCAGCCAACAGTTATCACTACTAGCCAAGGTTCGTTAGCAATCCCTTCTCAACACTAGCCCTCTCTGAGGTAGTACAGCACTTCGCCAATACGAGGTACCTCTGTGCAACAATAGCCAAAGTTTAGCGAAGCATTGTGAGCTTTAAGCGAATAAACACTCTATATGTTATGGCACATATATGAGGTTGGGTAATTTCGGCTATATAATGCCTATCGATTGCTGGTCACCACATGCCACGTAGTCGCAATTTTGATCTCTCTTCTCTCACGTTGGGCGCCAGTGAGCAACACGGCGTGGCTCTGCAATTTCGGCTTATAATACCTCCAGGGTTTTCCTCTCTCTCTCTCTTTTTTAATGTTCTTTTGCGGCTAGAGCCGTTGATGCCTCGTTAAACACCACAATTCACGGTCGGCGTCAATACGAGTGATGCAGAAAATCATCATCACGTGATGGCGCCACCATATGACGTTTCGTGACGTCCCATATCGCCAAAATGTGTGATGTCACCCAATGACGTCATCATATGACAATGTCGCTTGGTGAAAGGTGGACCAATTTCTCAGGCAGTGCGAAACCAGCTGAGGTGTAGAAAGCCTGCAGTGCCTCCGATCCTGGAGGCAGTCCAAAACCACGCTAGCCGCAGAAAGCTTTCGGAGTGGAGCGCAGCGGTTGAATACATCGACTGAAAAGAAAAATATTGCTTTCGTCTTTGAGTCATTTTAGGCTAAGGCATAAGGAACCCTCTGAGTTCTTTAGGCGCTGTGGATTAAAGCAGCAAAGCGTTCTGCTGCCCGAACAGTAGCGACGGTTGCAAATCAGTACTCCCTAAGAAGTCGCTAAAGATCAGTAGAGCGTTGCGTTCTCGCGCGTCTGATAGCCGTGTTGAGAAGGATAAAATAATAAGAATGAGAATGGTAAGAAGGAAAAGGAAGTGCCTCGTTTCACAGTCAGCAACCCGCTCGACACCTACGCTGACCTCCCGTTGCGCACGCCCGACCACTTCTGCACGTGCCGACTCGTTATACACACAAAGAAAAAAACCGCTTAGACAAGGCCCAACCAAGTTGCCGCTGTGTGGCACGATACAAAAGAGCGTGCCCAGCGCGTTCCTGCATGTCCCTTCACATTTACATAATCCGCGGCACGCACCCACTTCAGACGACACATATGCAAACATAACCTCATTTTCTCAATGGGAATATGCCTTATCACTAAATGTGCAAGAACGGAAGCGTTAATCAATCAATCAATCAATCGTTTTTTATTTCAAGTTCTTATTACATGAAAGTACACAACACTGATTAGACCCATAGCCACTGGCTAGTAGGGGGTCTAAATAACTATGTATTTAAAGGAACAGATTGTGTTACAACGCAGTATTTTTATAGGTACACTTCAATCATAAGAAAAAAAAGAAAAAATGGAGCAAAATATAAAACGGGAACATATTTGTGATAGGTAGGATTGCAGTATCGTGCAATATGTTGCATGCGTGTAAGAGATTGTATGTGCAATACAACAAATATAAATACAGAGAAGTATGTAAAGCATGTCAAGTATGAATTTTGGTTTACATATAACCAATATATAACTCAGCACAGATTACAACAAAGTGTGTGTTAGTGTTCCTGTTCATTTTCTGCAGAAAATTATTTTTTAAGCGCACAGGAAATCTTTGCTTTCTTTTATTTCACACGGTATATCATTCCAGATCTTAAACCACAGAAAATTGTAGCAATCGTTTTCCATAACATTATTTGTATGCGGGAAGATTGAAAATTATGTAGTGTGGCACGTCTGGTAGGCGGGAAGAGGATGAAAATAACTGATATATGAAGGGCAGATTATAAGAAATGAAATTATGGACGGTAAGCGCAATTTTTTGCTGTCGTAAATTATCAAATGGTATGAGTTTCCATGTTATAAAACAATGGCGCGGTGTGTTCATCCATATCTAGCTTGTTTATTATTCGAAGTGCTCGCTTTTGTAGTATACGTAAGGGTTCTAGGTACGTTTTAAAAGTCCATCCCCATGAATCTATGCAATATGATAGGTGACAATGAAAAAAAGCGAAATAGAGAATTCGGAGGATACTAGTTTAACAATAATTTCTAGCGGTTAATAAACGTAACTGCATCCAGATCCTAGTTTAGCGCATAAGAGTTAATAGGCTTTGCCAGTTTATAATGGCTATTCGAAAATACACCAGATATTTGAAATCTTTCGTTTGCTCAAGCACGCAGTTGTTTATTGTAATGTAAATAGACTCATTGCTTATATCCCGATAACGGGATGTGGAAATAGTGTATTTAGTTTTTGTAGCATTAAGTGTCAGTTTGTTCGCTGAAAACCACTGACAAATCATTTTTTAGTTCTGAATTACTTTTATGCTCTAGATCCCTCATATTGTCGGCAGTAACAATAACGGCTGTATCGTCAGCGTACATTAGCATCTCCGCCGATGTCAATATGCTTGTAGATCGTTTACGTAGAGTGAAAAGAGTAAGGGTCCCAGAACGGAGCTTGCGGTACCCCTGTGTGTATATTTAACAGGGTGGAGGTGAGATCACGCATAATGACCATTGTTGACGTCCGCTCATGTAACTAGAAAACAGTCAAAAATTTTGCCGCGGAAACCGTTAGTGTTGTAATTTCATTAGTAATATATCATGGTCAAGCGTATCAAATGCCTTTCTTTAAATCAAGAAAAACTACTGCTACAAGGAGATTATTATTTAGTGCTTCGTTAATCTTTTGTGATAAAGATAGTTACAGCAGTGGAGGTGGAGTGGTGCGACCTGAATCCATGTTGCTCGGCGCATATTGCATGATATTTTTCTAGAAAGACGCGCATCCGTTTTGCTAGAATTCTTTCAAAGATGTTATTTATTATGCTTAAACAGATATAGGCTATAACTTGAGGGTCAGAGCGATCACCATCCTTGTACACCGGTACTACTTTAGCATTTTTCAGACAGGATGGGTATGTTGACGTACGCAAGGAGTGGTTATATATGGCATAAGATAGGCCCAAGACGTCAATACCTTGTCTTTTACTAACCGCGCGCTGTAATCCCATCTGTCTCGCTGGCTTTATTGGGTGGCTAAATTAGTAGTAGTGCTTTGAATTTTCTCTCGAGGCTAATGTTGTGTACGCAAACGTATTCGGCAATGACGGCGAAAAACATTGAGCAGATGTAGAAGAAAACTGCATTGCTAAGGTCGGACCAATTTTAGTGAAATACTGATTAAAGTATCTAGAGTTTGTGCATCAATAGTATCAGGTAGCACGCGTTGTCGTGGTTGATTGCCAACAACTTCGTTTACAATCTCCCAAGTTTTTTTAGAGTTGCCCTGAGCTTGTTCTATTAGGCGAGGAGTAATATTCCTTCTTTCGCTGTCTCGTGAGGAGCACGGACTTATTTCTGAAAATTTTGAACTGGCCAAGGTAATATTTATTATTTTTATGCTTCTTCCATTTATGGTACCAGAAATCTTTCGTCTTCAGCAAGTCAAGGATTTCTTGTGTCATCCAAGGGCATAGCGGGGTCTTATATGAGCGCGCAGATACGTTTGAGCGGCTATCTTCAACGGCTCTGATAAGGAATTTTATTACGTTTTGGAGTTCAACATTGACGTCATCGTTATATAAGCTGTCGGGGTCAATGGCGAGAATGATACTTCGTAGTAAATTGTAATCTATTTTGCCCTTTGTTGTGATACGTGGTGTGCTGCTTTTTCGTGTGTCATTTATGGAAACAAAAACAGGAAGGTGATCTGATATCGGTTCATCATAAACGCCAGCATTAATTTCAGATGTTATGTTTGTCAAAACATGGTCAATTGTTTTTGCTGATGTACTAGTTACCCTCGTAGGTATGTCTATCAGGTTACGAAAACTGAATGAATTCAGTAATTGTGCGTAACCGGTATACTTAGAGTTATGGGTGTCAATATTCATGTCCCCAACGATTACAACCGGGTTGTTGTAATTCGCCGACAGATTAAAAAAAGTTTCTTCCATCTTGTCTAAAAATCGGTCAATGTTAGAATTCGGCGGTCGATAAACGACGCCGATTATACCAAAAGAGTGTAATCTAACAAAAGAGCTTCTATATCAGGAGAACTGCAATTCAGTGATGATAGTTCCGTGAAAGCGTAGCCACTTTTCATTAAAAGGCGACGCCGCCGCCACGCGAACAGGAGTCACGCTGATGCGATAGGGTTACATATCCGGGAACATGCACTGTCTCTCCTTTCTTTAACCACGTTTCCGTGATCGCCAGTACATCAAAAGTGTGTACATGTTTTGATAGAAAAGCAATGAGCATGTTCACGTTTTTTCTTATACTGCGGATATTGCAGTGGAAAATATTAGTACGCCTATCACTGAGAGTTGATCTACTTGAGGTATCGTGACTGCCATTTTATAACGAAAGGCACTTACGGAAGGCTATGCACAGGAGTATCTATACTAGTTTCCGAGGTCATCTTCACAGGAGATGTGAATGACCTTCGAGTTCTCCGATTTCCTTGCCAATACTTTTCCTTCAGAAACCCAAACGAATCTCCAGTTTTTGTCTTTTTTCCTCTGTATGGTCTTACTTAGTAAAACCTTATTCTCGAGACACAAGTGTTCGTTCGTTCACGCACGGGTGCATTTGTCGTGAAACCAAGCATCGTTGTGTTCAGCCTGTTCTTCCTTGCCGATTTTAGGACCTTATCACGCTTAGACCGCGACACAAACTTTACTACGACATTTGGTACATTGTTTACCTTTGTTGGTACTCTGTGCACTACATCCACATCTTGACTGGTCAGCTCAACACGCAGACAGTCAGCAATTTTTCCTACAACATTTTCTAGGTTTTCGTTTTCGGCAAATGGGATACCTTTCAGTTCAATATTATTGCGCCTCGAATATTGCTGTAGGTCGATCAGCTGTTTTCTTGTGTCATAGCTCTTTTTTTATTTGTGCTTTTCTTTTTGGCACTCGAGGTTACGGTTTTTTGCATCATTGAGGTCCTTGCGCAGCGATTTTATTTCGGTTTTTAGTTCATCAAAACTGTCACTTGTAAAGTTTACAGATGCCCTGAGAGATGTCAACTCAGCCTTTATAGCGTTGTTCATGGGACTGACATTTTCCACATGAGTCTTGATATCAGAAAGAGCATCAAGGAACTTAGTAGTCATCTCAAGCAGTACCTTTCCCAAATCTTTAACAGTACTGGGTGCTTTTTCGCCCAAAGCGTTGGCAAAATCTGTCAGGGCATCAAGTTTTTTTTCCATCCTGTCGTCTGGTACACACTTCGTTTAAAATTGGTTCAATAGCATCAATAAGGCAGGTTACATAAAGTAATTCAGGTTCAGAGCAAATCGGGAGCCGCAAATGGAAAAATTGTGCTTGCGCGCACTAGTGAAAAAAGAAATCCCACCTGCAGTGTGCAGAATAATCGGTTAGACAGTCGTCCAAAGGCGGCTGCCCGATCTGCTCTGAGTGATGACAGTCGGTGCTCGCTTGCTTATATAGCCGACGAAGGCGTCACCATGCGCCCCGCGGTGCTGTAGCCGACACCACGTGGTATGAGCAGTCGGTACGTGCAAGAATCCAGGTAGTGATGCGCCGGCGCGTTGTCCACTTGTCGGCCCTTGTTCACCGTAAATACGATGAGCCAGGTAATCGCTGCCGTTCTTACGCCTGCAGTGTGCAGAATAATCGGTTAGACAGTCGTCCAAAGGCGGCTGCCCGATCTGCTCTGAGTGATGACAGTCGGTGCTCGCTTGCTTATATAGCCGACGAAGGCGTCACCATGCGCCCGCGGTGCTGTAGCCGACACCACGTGGTATGAGCAGTCGGTACGTGCAAGAATCCAGGTAGTGATGCGCCGGCGCGTTGTCCACTTGTCGGCCCTTGTTCACCGTAAATACGATGAGCCAGGTAATCGCTGCCGTTCTTACGCCTGCAGTGTGCAGAATAATCGGTTAGACAGTCGTCCAAAGGCGGCTGCCCGATCTGCTCTGAGTTTGATCTATATAATCACTCTTCTCTCCTGTATGGGCCTGTTTAGACTAACAGTATCCGATAAATAAAATAAATAAATATGGTGGCGCCATCTAGCAAGAGTGCATGCAAACACACCTTGATGGAACACGAGCCCCGCGCACAGTAAGAGAGAGAGAGAGAGAAATAGATGAAAAGGAAGAGGCAGGAGGTTAACCTGGTGCGAGCGACCGGTTTACTACCCTGCCACAGGGGTGGGGATATAGGGGTCGGAACGAGGACAGAGAGAGAGAGTGAGATAAATAAAAACAAAACAAAAAATGCACACATGCACACACATGCAGCACGTCCTTTCGACGTCCTGCACGTGAGGAGCCGTTCTGATAGACCGCGCGCACAGTAAATTGCCTGCATAGCCTTCATTCTAGCTGAATATATTCTCAATAAACATGAAACACTTTCCGCACGTTTCTAATGCGTCAAGATGTCCGTGTTGGATTTCTGTTGCCGGTATTACCAGCGCTGAATTTCGATATTTTAGCCTATCTGGAAATAACTGAAGAGCAACACTGACAATGGTAGTGTAATGGCAGTGTTATTGTGGTCGGCGCTCTTGCAGCCCAACTTTGCCCTTCGAGTATGTAAAAACTCTATGGAAAAGAGGATAAACACAGGCACTCACATGCAAGTCACGCCTAGCCGACAAGGTTGGCGATGTGGGAATGCTGGTGTACCTCGACCACGGTGGTTAGCGCTGTTTAAGGACGACTACGCGCATGTGTGCTTAGTGTGGTCTTTCTTATGTTCGCGTCTCCAGCAGCGCTAATCACTGTCAACCAGCCAACAGTTATCACTACTAGCCAAGGTTCGTTAGCAATCCCTTCTCAACACTAGCCCTCTCTGAGGTAGTACAGCACTTCGCCATACGAGGTACCTCTGGCGCAACAATAGCCAAGGTTAGCGAAGCATTGTGAGCTTTAAGCGAATAAATTACTGTATATGTTATGGCACATATATGAGGTTGGGTAATTTCGGCTATATAATGCCTATCTATTGCTGGTCACCACATGCCACGTAGTCGCAATTTGATCTCCCTTCTCTCACGTTGGGCGCCAGTGAGCAACCGGCCGTGGCTCTGCAATTTCGGCTTATAATACCTCCAGGGTTTTCTCCTCTCTCTCTTTTTTAATGTTCTTTGCGGCTAGAGCCGTTGATGCCTCGTTAAACCACCACAATTCACGGTCGGCGTCAATACGAGTGATGCAGAAAATCATCATCACGTGATGGCGCCACCATATGACGTTTCGTGACGTCCCATATCGCCAAAATGTGTGATGTCACCCAATGACGTCATCATATGACAATGTCGCTTGGTGAAAGGTGGACCAATTTCTCAGGCAGTGCGAAACCAGCTGAGGTGTAGAAAGCCTTGCAGTGCCTCCGATCCTGGAGGCAGTCCAAAACCACAGCTAGCCGCAGAAAGCTTTCGGAGTGGAGCGGCAGCGGTTGAATACATCGACTGAAAGAAAAATATTGCTTTCGTCTTTGAGTCATTTTAGGCTAAGGCATAAGGAACCCCTCTGAGTTCCTTAGGCGCTGTGGATTAAAGCAGCAAAGCGTTCTGCTGCCCGAACAGTAGCGACGGTTGCAAAATCAGTACTCCCTAAGAAGTCGCTAAAGATCAGTAGAGCGTTGCGTTCTCGCGCGTCTGATAGCCGCTGTTGAGAAGGATAAAAATAATAATAATAGCGAATGGTAAGAAGGAAAAGGAAGTGCCTCGTTTCACAGTCAGCAACCCGCTCGACACCTACGCTGACCTCGCGTTGCGCACGCCCGACCACTTCTGCACGTGCCGACTCGTTATACACACAAAGAAAAAAACCGCTTAGACAAGGCCCAACCAAGTTGCCGCTGTGTGCCACGATACAAAAGAGCGTGCCCAGCGCGTTCCTGCATGTCCCTTCACATTTACATAATCCGCGGCACGCACCCACTTCAGACGACACATATGCAAACATAACCTCATTTTCTCAATGGGAATATGCCTTATCACTAAATGTGCAAGAACAGAAGGGTTAATGAAGATTCACAGCAACAATGTCTTCGATCGTCCGCTTTCAGCTGAAGTTTGGAAATACTACGCTTTCTTTTTCGTCATGTCGAAAAATTTAGCGGAATTGTGGCTTCTATCAAACTCTCTCTACGATTTATTTCTTGAAGAAAATAGTGCAAATTGAACGGAGACAAAAACAGAGGGAACACATAAAGTAACTGAAGGTTTATTGGACAGAAACATAAACTTGCGCACGTAAAAAGAGGTCTCCTTGAGAATTTTGTTTAGGTCATATGTTCACCAGTAAAAGAAAGTTACCACCACATCACTGTGGTTGGTTAACACAAGAATCACATGACTTACAAATATAGAAATCCCGCGATATTTCCAAGTTCAGGCTCTTTCTAACAGCATTTCAGTTGTAAGTGCAGCGCTGCGCGTCTTCGCTCTCTTTTGTGCCCGTTCTCTGTGCGCTGTGTACTTCGAGAAATCAGTACGCACCAACTCGCCCAGGCTTCCATTACGGTTCGTTACATCTCCCTAAGTTATTCGTATCACGGAACTGCTTTATTGCCCAAGATGGGTCAGCATGCGGTAACGCAGTGACACGGCGATCACTTGTGAAAACTTATAGTCATGCACGTTAACTCAAGTTGTGTGTTTGTTCTAATACATGTTCCCTAAGAAACGCACAACGAAACATTATGCACTGCCTGAATATTTCCACGACAAGAGATATACGCATAGGCGTGCGCAGGGTTCCCCATCAGGGGGGGGGGGCGAAGGTTCATCGCAGCGCCCCTCCCCTACTAAGTCAGTGTACGAGGCAGATTTCGCCCCCACCCCATCTTAAGTGACTAGGGGGTCAATCTATGGGGCAGATTTTTTGCGCCCCCCCCCTCTCTTAGGTGACCAGGGGGGGGCGGCCGCCCTTCCCCCGCCCTCCTTCCCCCCGTGCTCACGCCTATGGATATATGCCGCCACTGGAATCACTTTCTCATAAATCGAATTCGTTCCTTTCCATCTTCCAAACATTTAGAATGTAGTAGCTTTATCTTGTTCTTTCGGCTTGTTGTATTGTCGATAGACCTTTTAGTCACGCTTCTTTCATTTTTTTCTTTCTTGAGGCGCTTGTTCGGAAGCTTGAGGGTTGTGTGCCAACAAAGATATAAAATGTCAAGGGTTTTGCCGCCAAAACC